>NC_056592.1:24284597-24474597 GCF_018340385.1 Cyprinus carpio
CCATTCCCTACATTTAAAAAACAATTACGCCAAGCTCGACCTAAATTAAAAGCCTGTCTCTGTGTTGTAAACCCTCATAAATCAAGGCTTCCGTGCATTGCTCAGTCACTGTCTGTGAGAAATGAGAGGTCGTGCAAGGGCCCCTTCATTTAGTTGTGGGCGTTTACACAGAAAATTTAGTCATGAAGGTGGGTGAGTCATGAACCCTAATGGCTTCATCGGTTCAGGGATCTGGCATGGCGGCAATCTGTGATTACAAAGCATGGCACATCTCCAAGGATCCAATAAGAGGACCCAGAACCAAAAAGAGGCCAGCCAGTGTGAGTGTTGTTTTTTTTTTTTTTGTGTTTAGGGATTTTTGTTTTGTTTTTAATGAGAATTTGAAAGTCTTTTAATTCATTACTTTGCCTTCATTAACAATCACTGTGGAGCTACATATTATGACCAAGTATTGCCTTGATAAAAAAAATAATATCCGTTAATTCATTTTGCAAGCTGCCTGTCCTACAGTTGTCCTACAGGGATGGTGGAACCCATATACAAAGTAAAAAAAATAAAAAATAATATATATATATATATATATATATATATATATATATATATATATATATATATATATATATATATATATATATATATATATAGTAAAACAATATATAAATACATTTTTCTAAACATTAAAATGTACAATTGAAAACATAAGAAATATATCAAGTCAATTGTTAAAATATTATAATATTTATAACACTTTCTTTATGCAAACTGATGCAACTGTGGCAAAGAACCATAACATCCCATAACACACTGCCTTTTAATGAAACAGTTACATTTTTTGTAACAGAAAAGGTAGACTTACACAACAGGGAACATATCATATGTTGAGTGAATTATTTTTATATTACATGATCATTTGTTTACCTCTAAGTAATACCTTCCTCCCTTGAGCTAATTGAAGATGGCGCCATCCTCTTTTGGTGGGTAGCAATTTTCTCTCATTACAGCAAATGTTTGCTCATAAGAGAAGGCTCCGGAAGCCTAATAAGGTACTAATAAAAACGACACGTGCATGTGCCAAGTCTTGTCATGCAGTGTAATTAGTGAGAAAAGGCTTGTGATCCCTTATTCTCTGCATTATCTGAGTTCAAAGACAATACATAAGTTGCTCTCCTCAAACAAGATTCACATTGCATTGCACCTTCTTATATCCCTTTTGACCCTTAAAGTTTATGTTTAAAAACTAAACAATGGTGCTGTAAAGTTGACACAATATCACATTGAAATGTTCACATTTGAACCAGAGCTAGATAACATCTGTCAATCTCTATCACGTTCAGTTGACAGAAATCCCTATTGAGTAAAGAATGATCAAGACATGATATGGCCAGGCATCAAGTTTGATTTGGTGGATCATAGCATGTGTAAAGCTGGGCAAATAGATGTGTAAACAGATTGTTAGAAGAAAAAAATCAAATACCTACACAAGCATTCCTGCACTGCAAAGATGAGACCATAATTACAATGCTCAAGGTGTGTCCAAACATACCAGAAAAAACAGGAGCACTCTTTGACATTTTCTGCACTCTCTGGCAAACCTGACTCCATTTATTTATAAAGGTCAAAGAGATCAGACAGGAAGGAAAGAGGATGTGTTTGTTGGTCAATTTCAGAAAGGCTTATCCTAAAGGGTTATTTTCCTGCATTTCTTTTGAATGCTATATTTAAGGCATAACATTGCTTTCTCTCATGGTGAGTATTTCTCATATGTCTCCTGTCAGCACCTATGATACTCAACTGCAAATGAATGTCCTTCTCATCTATCACTACAGTTCAGCAGTCTTTCTCAGTCCATCTACGTAAAGAGTTGGATTGTGCTCGACAAGGTGCCTAAGGGCAGGGGCGTGACGGCTGAGTGTGTGCATGTGTGTGTGTTTGCGTGTGTGTGTATGTGTGTGTACAGGGAGGCGACTCCTCCTGAGTGGAGCCGCTAAACTGCCACAGTTTCTCCCCCGAGGAGAGGCGCCTTTCATCTCCCCGCTCACTGGCGCCTTCACAAACCTCAGATTGTCTGTGAAATTACCCTGCTTAATAAACGCGCTGAGGCTCCTGGGAATGACAAGCTAGCAGAATCTCACCCTGCAGCATTAGTGCACATACAAACACACATAAAGACCAGTCCAACAAGCAGCTGATTGCTGCTCCAGCTATGAATTACAAGAGGAGAATGGTGATGTTTATTTTAAGTGTGACTGTCCAAATACCCTAAGTGTCATGGTTACAAACAGTTCCCCCATCTAGGATGAGACCAAAAGTAATCTATCTCTATTAAATGCCTTATTAATGTACAGTTTCTCAACCTCAGTGTCCATAAATTCACTTCCTTTCTCTCTTGAAGCGATAATTTGTTTGACTTTGAAACTAACTCTTGTGTTTGAAGAGTAAACACCCTATTGCTTTTGTTAGAAGTTTATTGGCGTTGCCAGAAAGAAAAAAAAAAAAAAAAAAAACTTGTTTTCCTAGGAGATTAGATGGCGTGCAAAAGAAATAGCAGACAGCAAATGGCAAAAGAACATTTTAAAGCAAATAATAACACTTCAGTTTAGACCTAGGATGGAAATGATACATTGCACTGTAATGCCTTAAGCAATTTTTCTTGTATTTGTCTGGGCTGCTGTTTGATTATTCTGTCACATTTTACTATATGTAGGCCTCAGAATATACATTATCAATAGTGTAGCATCTCGTTGTGTGCAGGATTGTGATTTTGAGTAAAATAAACATACTGGTACTACAGTAAGAAGGAAACGGGCATTCACTCAAGACACTCTGGTGCTCAAAAAGCACTAGAAGCAGATCAGCAGAATGGAACAAAATGCCTGTGTCTTCAGGCAAATAAATAAATAATAATAATAAATAAATACATAAATAAATAATAATAAAACTGTCATGACCCTGCAAACCAACAGAATTAACTCACTCTAGATTTATGTTGGAATAGTGTGATCTAACAGAGCTACAAACAACAAACTCAATAGTCTTTTGGGTGTTTAAACATCCAAGTCACTGTAAATAGTGCAATTCATACCTTTTCATTAGGCTACTCTACATTGTTATCTTCCTTTCCTATTAATCCATAGCTTTACTTACCAAGATTCCAGAATCTTTCGTTAAATCTGTCGCTGTCATTTTGTCTTTATGATTGACACTTTCTTACAGACTCAGTAGCCCAATCACGAGTAATAGAGCGCGCTGCCTAATTTTAGCAGCGTTCTCATTGGCTTAAAGTTCTACAGTTGCCATGTGCTGCTGAGCAGCGGAGCGCGCGCCTTAATTTCGCAGCGCTCTGATTGGCTGAAAGTTCTGTTGTGGCCGCGTGCTTCGAGGCATCAAAGGCTTCATGCTTTTTGCATGAGACTTCAGAGTGACTTTGAAGTTCGGGCGTCCAGAGGCTGGTCGAGAGGAGGATGTCCGCGTCCGCGAGCCTGAAGGAATCAGACGGCGATCGGGACATGGAGCAGCGCAAAACTCAGGCGTCAAGCCATCCTTTCAGCGTGGAGTCTCTTATATCTAGCCACAAAACCAGTAAGGACTTTGAACGACGGCGCGAGGATGTATCCATCCAGTTTGCTAAGACTGAGATCAGAGATTCTTGTGATTCGGCTGGAATACAAAAGCACTTTATGCAGACCTCACCCGTCAAATCGGAGTCCCCCGAGCCGGATGACTGTACACCATGGGTTATTCACTCTAGATACTCTCAAACCCGTAAGCAATTTAATTTTCTGAACTAACTGCTTAGGATTTCAATTAAATTATATAAATTACGACAAGGTATATAACAGTAATAAAAATGATCTTTACTAAAATTAACAATGCGATAATGTTCATAAAAATCGTCTTTAATAAAATGAGCAATAAAAAGTGGCAATGCTATCATCTTAATTTATAAATATAACATTTGTTGATAATTTTGCTACTAGAGACACATGAGGGCCCATTGCTCTGAAAATATGACACCATAAGCAGTTTCATATTTTATTTAAGATAACTCTTATTGTAATTCAGAACATAACAACAGCTAAAAGTAAAAATAAACACTTTTCCTTATTTTCCTTTTTTTAACAATTTTAAAATTAAGCATAATATGTAGATTACGCTATGTAAATATTTACTAAATATAACAAAGCATTTTAATTTTAGCTTTATTATTAAAAAAAGAGTTAAGTTAAAACACTTTCACATGGATACATTATGTATACTTGTATAAAATGTATGCTTTATTTTATTTGAACTATGAAAACACTATAAGTAAAACAATTAGTTACTTTCATTTATAGAGTTTAAAAACTACTTTTGACCAACCTAAAATCTACAAGACATCTATTAACGATTACATTTTGCTACACTAATGTATTAACTAATGTTTTAATCCTTTTTCCCACCACAGGCCAGGTAAGTCCCTGTCCTCTCCGCAAGCACAAGACCAACCGCAAACCCCGTACACCATTCACCACCTCACAGCTCCTGGCCTTGGAGCGAAAGTTCAGACAGAAACAGTATCTGTCCATTGCCGAGCGAGCAGAATTCTCCAGTTCACTCACCCTCACAGAGACCCAGGTGAAGATCTGGTTCCAGAACCGACGGGCCAAGGCAAAGCGTTTGCAAGAGGCTGAGCTGGAAAAGTTCAAACTGACTGCCAAACCTGCCCTCCACCCCAATTTCAGTCTGCCTCTTCCTCTTGGAACCCAACTTCATTCGGCCGTCTCACTCTATGGCCAGTCGTATCCCTACCACAGGCCGTTATTGCCTGTTGCTCCAGTGGGACTCTATGGAACACCTTTAGGGTACAGCATGTATCACCTCGCTTGAGAAGAAGTGCTACAGTATGGACTAGTACTGATCTATGGATGTACAGAAAAACAATGTTTACAATCTCTGGGTGTCCAGGTCCGAAAAAAAAGCAGCAACCAAAATAATTAAATTAAATATTTCATAATGTGCCTTGACCTGAATTGAAAAGCGGGACATTTTACCGCACTTTTCACTGACTGAAAGTTCAAATTTTACCCTTTGGATGGATAATTTTGTTGCCAAACCTTTTGTGTATATTTGTGTCTTACATCTTTATGTAATATATTGTAAAACTAAATATTTTGTGTACAAAATATTGAGTTTAAATTCCACTACATTTAATGTTGACAAGTTCATTACACATTTTTACTTTTCTAAAGATGGTTCTTGTCGTACCTCTAGCTATAATTGATAGACACTATTTTTTGAAACATGTTTGAAACAAATTATAAACAGCTTTGTGAATGATTTTATATAATAAATACATTGGTTTGTTCACACTGAGAAATTTGCTTTTGAGTTAAATTTTACATTTAAAAGATTTGCAGATTTTTTTTATACTTTATACAGATTTGACAGTGAGTATGGTATATGCAAAGATGTCTTTGAAATGTCACTTATAAGTAAAATGTGGAAGTTTATTTTTGTGCCACATTTTTATTTTTATACTATAATTATATATCAATTAAATATGTCATGTATGGTAAACAACAATTGGCAAGCAAACACAATAGCATTTGTTTCTAAAATTAATATTTCCATTTTATGTTTGAGAAAGTATGTGAGACTTTGGTTGTTCAGCTTCAGTATCGATTGCATAAGCAAATTCAAATTTCTCTTTATTAATTTCCTTTAAGTGCATTTCTGCATTTTTAAAAGTTGTTAACACTTTACAGTAAGGTCACATTTGATAGCTTTTAATTTTATTTTTTTCAAGTAGCAAAAAGTTATTTTTAAAAAATCCAAGTCTGAGCACATTACACAAACTACCCAGGTGGTTCCCAGGAATGCTCCTTTCTGAACTATCAATACATTCTTGCATAACAAATTATATATAAATATGAATTATTACATTCATATGTAATGCATATCAGCAGTTTGAGAACATAATATTACTTTTATAAATATATATCATTGTTTAAATAATGATCAGTTAAAAATTATATAAAGTAATAATTCTATTATTGCTAGTTATAATAGAATGTTACCGATAAGTTTGGTTTTACTTCTTTACTGCCTTGTTATGGCATGTTCATCAGGTTGTGGCTCTATAAATGGGGACATTAGAGGGCCAGTTTTACTGCTTCCGTGTGACTTTGATGCAATGAGGAAATCGTTTTTGGTCAGCACTTTACTCATGAGCTTCCTTTAATCAAAACACGAACCCAGTCATGCTAATCAAACACAGAACCACTAAAGTGTTTGTGAATGTGTTTTATAATGTCGACTCATGAGCCACTTACGAGAGTGCCGTAAATCTGGGCAATTTGCCTGATCCTGTTCCGGTGGTGTAAAAAAAGTCAAGAAACTCTCGGAAGCTAAAGTCTGTCAAGCTGTCAAGTTGTTCAGAAACTGCTTAAATGCCTGGCATCTGCAGCCTGTTTTACTCTTTAGTTTTCATTGGAAAAATCATAAAGATTAATTTCAAGATTTAACCCTCATGTTTTGTTTATGGTCTGAGTGGTCATTTTGAAAGCTCAAAAATATACTTAACATTGAAATATCAAATGTTGTTATATATACTTTTTTGACTTTCTCTAATCCTTTGAGTATATATATATTTCAAGAGATATCTAGAAATATCATGAGCAGATACGGAGGGTTGTAACCTAACCTAACATTAGCAAATGTATCTAAACCATTACTTGCCGTTGTGAAAGTCTTTTATTTTTATTATTTTTTTTTTTACAAGTGTGTTCGACAGGTTTTCTAACTGGTGTACTTAAAAAAAAAAAATGAATAAAACGCTTCCTAATTTTTACCTTTTTGAATTTATACCTTTGAAATTAAATGGGGATGGATTTGGGAATAATCCCAAGTTCACTGTTATTTTTTATTTTTTACATATGCATCATTGCACTTTGGTAGACAATCATAAAAAGTAGTTCAAATGGTCTTCCTTTAAACTATTTTTCTATAAAATTAGAGATGGGGAGTACTGAGGTTGTGATTTCCTAGACTCCCAGATTAAGTCTTCAAAGCTCTTATAGCAGAGTAATTACCTACAGTGGTCTACACTAAGTCCTAAAAAAAGGTAAACTGTAGACGTTATGTGCACAAAAAGCCTGTATGTGATTTGACATATTCTATCCCCACATTAATGATGATGATTGTACAGTGTACATTTGGGTTGGGGAACATGTTGTCCATGTTTGATGTTGTTGTTCCTTCAAATCCTCTCTTGATTTAGACCTCCTCTGCTGGTTACAGGGAGAACAACACCATTGTGAGATACAAATCAAAAAGACTGGGTGTGTGTACTTCCTCAAGGTATTCTCTTGTATGATATCTTGTGCATTCCCAGTCAACATTTTTGCTACATTAAAAGAGAATACAACTTTTTTATTTATTTATTTATTTATTTATTTATTTATTTATTTTATTTTATTTTTTTATTTTTTATTTATATTAGGGAGTTTTAATTGTCATTAACCAATACAAAAACTGACAATGAATCTGCAGTCAGTCAACGATAATTTGGTGCTTATGGTTTTGAAAATGTCAGGATACTATATTTTATATTGTATTACTCTAACAATGTCATGTCATGTAGCCATTAACTACAGTACAAGTATTTTATTTTATTTTAACAAATAAATTAATTTATTAATTAGTCATTAATTAATATCATTAAATTTTTTTGGGTAGTCACATGTCATTTTATCAATTTATTTACTTATTTATGTATTCATTCATTCATTCATTCATTCATTCATTTAATACAAGATGCTTTAACATTTCTTTTTCAACCCTATATCACCCCGAAATTTCTAACTTTATGGCCAACTAAAAACAAATATTGATCACGCTTTATTTTGAGGTCAAATTCTCGCTATTTACAAACAATTAACTATAACTTTTGCCTCAATAAACTCCTAATTTGCTTACTATTAATAGTTAGCATGATAGTTATTAAGTTCAGGTATTAGGTAGGATTAGGGGTGTACAATATGGTCATGCAGAATATGTGCTAACCCTAACCCTAACCCAACTAGGTTAGTAGTGAGAATTGCCCCCTATACTAAACTGTTACCAGCATATCAAAATCTATTTTAATTTGAAAATGAACAACATGCTCTTCATAAGGGATGTGTGTCCAAACTACTGTATCAGTAAACTGTATTTTAATGTAAATTTGTATAAATTAAAAGAATAAAAAATACTCACAAATGTATTTAGAGTTAACAGTTCATTTTCAGTTATGAATGCCACCTCTGCTGTATGCAGTTTGTAGTAGTGAGCATAATGCTATATATTGAAGAAGACACAGAAGAGCATGAACTATCTTTACACGTTTTTCATTTATTTGCAAAATGGATCTTGCAGCCACTGGTCCCAAATTGGACAACTTGCAGATGCAAACAGGTGAAAATAAAGTGTTTTTCTTGAAATATAATTAACTTTTGTTGCATGTCACAATATTTATTACTTTATCTATTTGACTTAATTACACATTATTAGCATGCTTCTTTTTATTAAGTAAAACAAAATAATTTACACAGATTAAGCCCATCTGCATTTAGTATACAGAAGTTTACTCTAACTGTAGATAGGGATTTATGGAGGAAATAAATCATATATCCTCCTCAAGGTTTCTGATGATGACGCATACTGCCATATAAAATTCCATGCAATCGTCTAAATT
The DNA here is from genome assembly GCF_018340385.1 of Cyprinus carpio. Classification (NCBI taxonomy): domain Eukaryota; kingdom Metazoa; phylum Chordata; class Actinopteri; order Cypriniformes; family Cyprinidae; genus Cyprinus; species Cyprinus carpio. The sequence continues at coordinate 24,293,311 of NC_056592.1, forward strand.
GGATCTAGTATTAATGAAAACTGCCTTTTGTGTTTCCTGTGTCAAATGTTAAGGACTGCCTGGATACCTACCCCTAGTGACGATGTGTGTGCTCACCATCCATCTGTTCCACTGTCCACGTTCTCCTGCACCTGCAATAAAGAAAAGTTCAGTTATCATGTTCATCATGCATTCCAACCCTTCATAGAACTGCTACTTACCTGCCATTGTCTGCATTTGCTCTTTACTGTCGATAAAGACCCTGTTTGCTTCTTCAGTCTGTATCTGCATCCATATTCCATAACAGGAAAAGAATCAGAGAGGTAAATAGGTACATACAATAAAAAAGATTGACAAGACCAAAAACATTTGCACAAACATTTCCATAGTTAGCTAAAATGAGCGCTTCCCACAAGTTTTAGCTTTCATAAAGGCCATGCGAACTCAGCTAAAACAGGAATCATACACCATTAAACCCCCAAATAAATATTATAAAATGAACGAGAACAGCAAGAACATGATAAAACTTCAAGGTTTCTCCATCACAATCTGACAGCATAACTCATCAAAACAGCATGTTTTGGCACAGAGTCCAGTTGTTCTAGGAAAAGGAAGCAGCATGCTTGCCCAACTTGTGATCCTCTAGCTGCCTGCAGCACTTCAGATCAGTGCAGCTGCCACTGAATGTATCTTCCTCTTGCTGGAAGGGCACTGGGGGAGTCAGAAGCAGACATCTGATTACATAACATAAATGCACTGATCGACTCGGTGAGCGAACAATGCAGCGTCTTGCACTGGCTGAGGTATGCAGAATGACACACAACATGTTTCATGTGCCATAAAGATGGAATAGCCTCAGCTAACAAAAACAAAAAAGGCTAATTCCTTTATGGCTCCTGGCTGGAGGAAATGTATGTTGCACTGCTCGGCTTTGAGGTAGAGCAGATATGCCATGTAAGACAATTCTAAGCCAGTGCTCTTGAGGAACTGTAAATTCATCAGAAAAATTAGTCTACATGACACTTTGTTTTGGGAATGACAGATTTAGTTGCTACATACACTACAGCTTGTCTTGCAGGAGATGACTTAATCAGATTTCTTGCACTGTGCAAGTCGGTATGAATCATCAAGGGGAAAAAAAGCTTTGGGCAATGTGGCCTGTGAGAATATGATGCTGTTTAAAAACGAGATGGCCAACAGATGGCAGTATTATCAGCAATATTGAGAAGCAGTAGCGCTGTAGAAAGACTATTTTAGATAAATTAACTAAACAAGGTCTGTTTTTTTATAATTTATTTATTTTATCAGACTTGAACACGAGGTAAGTTCAAAATAGCATGATTTTACCATTTTATCTATTTGCATACTATTTCATTAGTATACAGTCTGCATACTGTATATTCTGTGTGCTCTAGGCAAATTTTCTTTATGCATGGAAAACTGGGATGACCTATTTTTTTTTTTTTTTAAATGTGTGGTATATAACACATCACACTGCACAGAATACTATATCCCACAATGCAACATGCTAGAGTTGACCTTTCATGTCCAGTGTGAAGAAAGAATTAGCACTATTGGACCACCCATGAAGTTGGCTTAAAAATGCATTTATTATATTATTTATTACAGTATAAAACACACTACTCATTCAAATTGTTATTCTTCCATCCATACTTTTTTATATTTTACTTTTAAAACGTTGTAGACATTATACAGCATATACATATGCAGTAAGCATAGTATTCCTTTCTAATCTGGTGTATCAGGAAAAATCAGACATTGCAGAATCATTAGTTATAGCCAAAAACTACCCAATTTAAGATATTTTAATAAATATTTTAACACAATTCACATTGTGAAGTTTGCAACCAATACCATGGAAAAAAAAAATAAAAATCCTTCCACTTCACAAGCACATGCTATTGTCCTCGTGTTGCTCACGTGCAACAGTGTCTGTGTTCGTCTAACTGAATCCTTAAAACAGCCCAGAGCTTTGCAAGATCAATCTGCCATATGTGTGACTCAGACCTGACTGCAAAACCCTGCTAAACTGATGCCATTCAGTTGCAGTGTGACTTGAGCGCACAAGGTCAGCTGAGGCACAGTACCACACTACAGTCAGCAGAGAGCAACATCACTTATAACACCACATAACTCAAATAAACCTACAGATTTTCTCTCAAACTATTTCCTAAATTACGAGATCACTGCTTAGTACTATATGAAGTAAGCACAGTTTTAAGCATATTTCATGAGTTAAAGGAGCTGTATGTAAGAAATCTATTTCAATTAATCATAAAATGGCCCTGATGTGTCACTAGACATTAAGAAATCATGTTCATTTCAAATACTTTTATCACTGACAACAGTAGTCCGGCCAGGATATTGTCATTTAAAAAAGTGGACTTGCAGCCCTCAACTGATGTTGATGTTGTCATTTTGTGTGTTTTGGCCTGACGCGCCTCCCTCCACCTGTCTACCAATCACGAAGTCAGTAGTGTTTCGGGATCCGTGTTGCCAGTTTTGCTGTAACCTACCCTAACTCCAGTCGGATAAAAATGTCTAATGTTACTAAATCAAAAAAGACCTCGTTATAATTCAGAAATTCGTTGTGACAAAGTCCGAAATAAAACCAGAATTTTTATTGGAGATGCTTTTGAAAGATGGAGACGGCTGAAAACGGAGAAGAATTTGAACACAGACGCCAACGTTGCTAATTTTCTCCTGGACAGGTAAGATTCATCTATGCTTGGCTAACTTGTACTTGATGTCAATGGACATTTCATATATTCATTACAGTCGAATAAAGTTATTCATGTTTGTGCAAAGTAACATAACGTTAGCTCACATGGACGTATGCTAACAGTAGCAATGCATTACAGGAGCCCGTTTCTCTGTCATTATGCTGAGACGATGAGGAAAACAGCATTAGCACGCCCATTATGGCAATTTGAAACGTAATTGAGACAGTAGCCTAGACTAATAGTTACCGTTCTGTCTGTCACGTACATGCATAAATCTTTACGATTATACTGTCACATACGAGCATAAATCTTTACGATTATACTGTCACATACGAGCATAAATCTTTACGATTATACTGTCACATACGAGCATAAATCTTTACTATACTGTCACATACGAGCATAAATCTTTACGATTATATTTAACTAATAACAATTAGTACATTTTTTAATTACTTATCAAAATATCTCTCATTGGAAGCTCATTGAAGCAGCCTACATTTCTGCTGAATTCTGCAGCTCATCTGGCAACCTCGAGTTAGGGGGTAGGGGGAGGGGGTACACAGCTCTACAGTATTTTTATAGTGATTGCAGTACCAGTTTAGGCCACAATCCTACATACGGCTCCTTTAAATATATTCTGAAGCACAGTATAAAAATAAAAATAAAAATAAAAACACTTAAATGAGATATTTGAAAAAGAACATTGATTAAAATTAGAGAACACTTTCAGATACCTCCCAGTTAGTAGTGTTAATCTGGCACCTCGTGCTAATTTCCTTAATTATCTGACAAACCCTATTTAACTGGAAGCTTAAAATTCCAGTTTTCACTGACTTTGCAATAAGGTGAGCTATTCTAAAGTGACTGAAACCCTCCAACAGCAGGTTGTCCGGATGAAGGCCAAACGGATGACCCTTTCAGGCCCTACAAGAGAATTTGGTTGTTTTAAATCTGCGATTTCTAAAATATTGCATCTTTACAATGTCACTAACTCATTCAAGTCCCCCAAAAAGGCTGGTTGTCCATGAAAGACGAATGCACGAGAGGACAGGATAATGCAGAGACTCTCAATGGGGAATGGGTTCAACACTGCAGCTGGAATTGCTCGTCAGTTCAGTGCTGAACAGGGAAAGGATCTGTCTTGGCATACATTGCCTCAATGTTTAAGAGAATTTGCACTGAAAGAGCACTCTGCAGTGACCAAACCTCTCATCAGCAGAAAGAATCAAAAGGCTAGACATACTTTGTGGAGGAGCATGTTGTGTGGAAAGAGGAGAACTGATTCAAAGTTCACTTCAGTTATGAAAGCAGGTTTCATTTATTTGGGTTCCGATGGGAAACATTATGTTTGTCTTCAAACTAGGGAAAGACCAAACCCGAAGTGTGTAAAGAAGTCAGTGAAAGGTGGAGGAGGAAGTATCATGATTTGGGGGATGTTTTGTGCAGCAGGATTTGAGCCTCTTATACAGCTACATGACAGAGTGAATGCAAATGTTTATCAGAACCTCCTGCGGCAACATGCGTTTCCTTCTCTGCTTTCATCGCCCAATCAGCCAGCAATTTTCATGCAGGACAATGCCCCGTCACACAGCAAATAGGCAAAGTAGTTCCTTGAAGCTGAAAACACAGAAATAATGAAATTGCCAGCCCATCAGAGTCCTTATCTAAACCCAACTGGAACTCTCTGGAAAATCCTTGGTGACAAATTTATAGCTAAGAAACCCACTATAGTCAATGAAATATGGAAGAGACTGTAAAAAGAGTGGACCAAGATCACACAAGAGCAGTGTGAGAGACTAGTGATGTCCTGCGGCTGCAGATGTGCTGAAGTTATTCAAAGCAATGGCCTGTAAACTTCCTACTAATTTTTGACTGCTGTAACCTTCAGAAATTTTAGTTGTAATCTTTCTTTGTGCTACAGTCATTGCTGTTCTCTAATTTGGTCACTGTGTTTTCCACAAAATATTTGTATTTTTATTTTTTTTTGAAGTGCCTTAGTTATTTTGTAAAATACTGTTCTACTAGCTTGGTATAGCCACAACTAAAATTCCTTCAAATTTTGAATACAGATTACATTATTTCTAAAAAACAACAACACTGGGGTCCACAGGAGTCGGTCCTTTGCTCACAAGCAAGTGCTGTTTAATCCAGCTTTTACGTTTTTGGTTTAGAGGAGTCGGTACTTTGGTCCACAGGAGTCGGTCCTTTGCTCACAAGCAATCCTCTACCAGGAACAGATTGTCCTATGTATGGCGGCATGATTATTTGCATTATATCCTGCTATCATTAGCATCACATAATAAATATTTTAACAAAACAAATCTATCCCACTAGGTTGCACAACTTTATTATAGAATAAACTATAATATATATATATATATATATATATATATATATATATATATATATATATATATATATATATAATTAAAATTATTTAAATATTTAATATCATTTATAGCTATATATCTTTAAGATAAGTTGAATAAGAATAGGAATATATATACTGTCATTGGAATCTAATCAAAAATGCTAAAGAATAGGAATGAGAACAACACAACTCAAAAGTGAGCCATCCATTGTGTCTGTATCATCTGTTCTCTCATTCCTATTCCTATTCAGCTTATCTTATAGATATAAATGATATTTAATATTTAAATAATTGTAAGGCTTTGGTTTCTTTAAGTGGGTGGGCAGGTTGAGTTGTTAGGGAGGTTGGTATGTACTGTAAGTAAAATTAAAAGAAACAAATCCTGACATTTGTTAACTGCTGTTCTGAAAAAAAAAAAAAAAAAAAAAATTATATACTTTGCAGAAAATGTACATCTTCAGTACGTTTTTGGTTCTACTGAACAGTTTTCCATGTCAAGGCTGTTAATTTGTATTCCCATATCTTTCTCTACTTAAATTGTATCACATCAAGAACATAGCCAGAGGCAAATCTGGTACTTATTTTGCAAGGAATCCATAATAAATAACTTAAGACTCATATCTCAATTTCTTTGTGGAACTGCCATTCCTGCTGTAGCTTGGATTAAGGACACAAAGCATGGAGTGATAAATAAGGAGCATATTAAGTCATGGAACGAGGACATGTTCCAGATATTTGTTATTTTGCTACTGTTTTGGTAAGATAAGCAGAACATGTCCAACTTACGATTGGAGTCACACTGTGAAATATGTTCTGAATTCTAATTCACCAATCACATCCATCTGACTTGATTTTGCAACTATTTCCTCCTATTTATACCTCCATACTTGTGTACTCAGGCATGAAAGCTGCCAACAGCAATATTTTAAAAAATCAATACAGAATCTATTACTTATGAGTTGTGATGGTTCCCTTAGCTGTGTGAAGATGAATCAAAAGAATAGGCCACCCATTCTGAATGTAATAAGTAAGGGAACTGTCAGGATTTTACCTCTGAAAATGTCATTTCTTTCTTTATTAAGTTTTTAACATGCAGGCGACTAACAGGTAAGATGTCTAATCACTTTTCAAGTGTAGAAGCAACTACACAGAGCAGAAGTGAATGTATTATGGGGGGAATTAGGTACTCATGCTCACATTATGAGGAATTATTACAGCCAGTTTTATAGCAGACACAACAACGTACAGATTGCATTACCTAAGACAGACTGAACACTAAGTTTTGAATGCCAGATTTTTGGCAAACGGACTCTAACAACAGTATTGCAGAATTAATGATTGGAGCTTGAAATCTCAGTCAAAAACTTTTTTTATGTGTCAGTTTTTGATGTACTGTTTTATTTCTGCTTTTTGACACAATAATAATAATAGCTTAATAAGTATAATACGGCAACAAAAACATAGTATCCATCATAACTATTTTAATAAGAATACTTAGCATTATTTACAGATGAAATGTATGCAAAATTTGTTTTGTCAAAGAATTAAAAATTTATAAAATTCAATTTATTAATTTAAAATTGTTTTGACATCTTAAAAATAAATTTTAAGAAACCCAGAAATTAAAATTCTGTCATCATTTACACACCATCATATTGTTCCAGACTCATATGACTTTCTTTCTTCCATGGAAGACAAAAGTATAGGAGACATTTTGAAGAATGTCGGGGTCATTGTTTTCCATGCAATAAAATAAACGGGGACTAAAGCGTTCAAGCTTGAAATATCACTATAAAAGTAAAAAATAAAAATGTCACATGGGTTTTGAACAACATGAACATGAGGAAATGAAAAACAAAAAAGAAAGAAATTAAATTTTTAGGGTTAACGGTTCTTTTAAGTCCTCTGAGCTATGAAAAAAAAAATACCAACTAAACCCAGAGGATTCCCATTTTCCTTGTGAAAGCACTGCAGCATTCATCAAAAATTCTGATCTTGAACTATTTTCCCCCAATCTAATGAATCTAATTACCTGGATGAGGAGAAGTGAACTTGTTTAATTCTCTTATTTTTAGCTGGGTGATAAATCCAGGCTTTGGGCCCCAGAAAATTCTCAAAGATTCAGCTTAACACAAGAGGTTGTCGCCTTAAACTACAAAAACAATGTGAACAATATACTCAGAGGCTCTGTACTATACAGCAAATTCCTCATTAACCCTGTAACACTCTTCCTCAACAACCAACAACTAATGGACCACTGAACACACACACAGGACAGAAAGCAGGTTAACACAGTCACAGGGCATTGATTGGAAGGGGTTGGTATCTCACAGTGCAATGTTTTTTATGTTGTTTGTAATTAAGGTGATCCTCCGCTCCCTGTCGTGACTTTATTTTTAACTCGCCGTTATCTTTTGTTGGTGGCATGAATAATTGCCACAGCTGATGGGGAGCCAACTGGGAATTGATCCGGGAACCCAATCTGTTTTCATTATTCTGCTCTACTTCTGCCAGCGACCTCCCGCCACAGCATACCATTACCAGTGCTGAACCTCAGCCTTTGAGCCCTGGGAGGCCGGTGAAATATTTACAGGAATACCTCTAGCAACCCCTTTACATCTTTTAGCTGACAGTTTGCGGCACAGCTAGCAACCTCACCTTCCGCTGCAGACCTAGGCCTGGGATGTGACATTAGTAAATGTTTGGATGTTAAGGTGATCCCATTAAACCGATTTGAAGGGTAACCTATTATACTGCAGGCACTGCACAGAAATCTTTTTGTTAAATAATTGTGGCATGAGAGACAATGTGTTTATCTTGTTTGGCATTTAAATTCCTTTACCAATTTCACAGAATGGACATATTATAGAAGTGAAACATGTTTAGGGATCACTATTTCTATTCTTGGGGTTAGGGATTTTTCAAAATAACTAACCCTTGTGTTTTATTTTGTCACATAATTTGGAGAGAACTTATATATAAGGATCAGAGTTTAAAGCGATTCTTAAGTAAAATGTAAAGTAAGAAACAAGCCAAATTGTGACATATAAAGTTGTAATTGCGATCCATAACAACTCAAAATTGAGAGATAGGCAAAGTGATTTTTCACATTGTGAGATTCACAATTTTGAGAATCAAAGTTACAATTACAAGATAAAAGATGTGGTCAAATATAAATTCACATTTACAAGATATAACGTTACATTGTAAGCTAAAAGTCACAATTACGAGAAACAACATTGCAATTATAAGCTAAAAAATTACATTGCAAGAAATAAATCACAATTAGGATTTTTAAAGTCACAATGTGAAAGAAAATCTATTTCCTCGTATGTGTAAACATACCTGCCAATAAAGCTCATTCTGATTCTGAAATATAAAGTTATGAGAAACATAATTATGAGAAACACTGGCGAAATATAATGTTGCGGTTCTGAGATATAAAGTTTTCTACAGATACAGGGGTTGGACAAAATAATGCAAACAATAATTTGTGTGGATGAACAGTGAAAAACAAATGTTGTAATTATCTTTTTTTTCCCCTAGTCTCTATTCTCTAGTTTGTTCAGTAAATAAGTGTAGTATAAGTGTTCAGCAGTGTTTAAAAAACCCTGTGAAATGGGTGACTTGTCAGACTTCCAAAAAAAGACAAATCATGGAAGCCCGTTTATCAGGAATGTCTGTAACCTTAACCTCCCAGTTGCTTGGTGTTTTAAGAACAACAGACTTTAGAATTATGACTGTGCACCTGCACACCTCAGACCACTTCCTCATCACTTCTAACCTCATACTTACTCCTGACACAGCACACACTCCTCCGCAGGTCACCTTTCGACGCAACCTACGCTCACTCTCTCCCTCTCGCCTCATCCTCACTTCCTTCAAAAAATATATACTTTACACAAAAACTAAAAAAAATGAGTGACCCCCCCCCCACTTACCCCCCACGAACAGGCACCAGATACATTGAAACATATACACCTTAAACAAAGACATACCTAATCAAACATATACAAAACATTAAAGATGGAGTGAAGGAATAAAACAATAAAACAATGAGCTATCAATTTAACCCTTAAAGAAATACCTAAGGAAGGGGGCCCAGATTTTATAAATTTTTTTTAGAAGCATCAATCTTGGAAAAACGAATTCTTTTGAGCTTGAGGGCGGCAACCATCTCCGCCAACCATTTATGAAAACTGGGCGGTAAAGTGGACTTCCAATCCATCAAAATCACCCTTTTCGCTACCACCATACCAAACATAAGAGACAATTGCTGAGAATGTGTTAATGCAAATGTAGGGTCAGAACATCCGAGCAAAGCTAGTTCAAGATCTGGACTAATATCTTCTCCAAAAACATTTGAATACCACCAAAAAATATTCTTCCAAAACTCAGAAATCTCAGGGCAAAACCAAAAAGAATGAGCATGTGCCATCTGAGCTCTCACATCTATCACATAATGGGGAAATTGAAGAGTAAAATTTATTGAGTTTAGTTTTGGTATAGTTTAACCTATGCAATACTTTAAACTGTATAAATTGTAATCTAGAACCAAATCTGGTTTGAGATATTAATTCCGGTATCATTCTCCCATGCTACTTTGAGCTCATCTGAAGACACCGCAAAATGAGAAACAAACAAAGAAACAAACCGTGATCATCAAATGTTTGCCCATAGGAGGTTGACCCAAAAGATCATACATATCATGATCCTGAGGCAAATCCTGAAACTCACTAAAAGAATGTTTTATGTAGTGACGCACCTGTAAATATCGGAAAAAATGTGATTGGGAAAGATCAAAGGTTTTATACGAGTGTTCAAAAGTGGCAAATTTTCCATCTATATAAAAATTCTTGACCATGGTTAGTCCTTTGCCTATCCACAATGAAAATACCACATCCGACTGGCCAGGCAAAAAAAAATTGATTATAAGCAGATGCACAGAAGGACACGTGTTGTTCAACGCCGTCTTCATTTGTTTTAAAATTCTAATGGAACTGAGCACAACAAAATTATTACATTGTAACTTCCTTAAAGATACAGGATTAGAAAAAAGAATAGCAGCTAGGGAGCTACCAACAACTGACCGAGCCTCAATGTACAACCACTTTGGATGTGTATCCATCAAGTTATCGGCAGCTTGACTGCTAATAAACCAGAACATCATAGTCCTGGCATTAGCAGCCCAATAAAAGTGACGGAAAACAGGTAGCGCTAAACCACCCAACTCTTTCGGCTTTTGCAAACGGGCCTTAGAAATTCTGTGCGCTTTAAAGCCCCAAATGAATGGCAAAACGACAAAATCTAATTGTTTAAAAAAAGAATGTGGCAAATATATAGGTAAGTTCTGAAACAGATAGATAAAGCGAGGCAGAGAGACCATTTTAATGGCATTGACCCGACCCATTAAAAATAACGGAAGAACCCTCCATTTATCTATAGAGATTTTTAACTTATTTATGGCTTCAGTGAAATTTAGACTGAAAATATTTTACAGTTTTTGGGAATGACTAATCCTAAATAAGTAAAGTGATCCTCTGTTATTCTAAAGGGTAATGACCTCAAAAAGTGAGCATCCAGCCCTTGACCCAAGGACATGAATACACTCTTCTCCCAATTAACAGAATACCCAGAAAAAGAGCCAAAACCTCTAGTGATTCCATTAAAAGTGGCAAGCAGAAGAAGGATCACTCAAATATAAAAGAAGATCGTCTGCATATAAGGATAGCTTAACCTCAGCATGACCACATGATATACCCCTAATCTCAGAATGATTGCGAAGATGGATGGCCAGGGGTTCTAAAGCTAAATCAAATAACAGTGGGCTTAAACAACAGCCCAGTTGTGTACCACAATGAAGAGGAAAGAAAGCAGACCTATCTGAATTAGTAAGTATTGCAGATTTGTGGGAAGAATAAAGCATTTTTATCAATAGTTTAAAAATCTTACCAAAGCCAAACCGATCCAGGACTGAAAACATATAACTCAATTTAATACGGTCTAAGGCCTTTTCGGCGTCTAACGAAAGAACAGCCACCTTGGAACTCTTACTCTGATTACTATACAAAATATTTAGCAGGTGACGTGAATTAAAAAAAAGAAAATCTGCCTGGGACAAAGCCAGTTTGATCGTATGAATTAACGAGGCCACATGTTTATTCAAACGCGTGGCCAAAATTTTGGTAATCACTTTTTGATCGCAATTGAGAAGACTTATTGGCCTGAGGGCTCTGTAACATCTCTATATTTTTTCTTCAAAAGGGATATATGTGCCTCATAAAAATAATCTGGAATTTTTTTCTTTTCAATCAAATGATTTACCATTCTAAGCAACAAAGGAGCAATTGCATTTGCATTAGCCTTATAGAATTCAACACCAAACCTGTCAGGGCCTGTGGCTTTCCCATTAGAGAAGGAGTTAATTGCCTCCAAAATTTCATAGAGAGTAAACGGTTCCCCTAATTCCTCTCTGGCACATTCATTAAGTTTTGGAAAGGCCACTGAATCAAGAAATTGATGACCTGTAGTGCTAAGCTCAGAACAGCTGGAAGAATAAAGATGCTTGTAAAATTCAGCAATCCCCCTTATCATTGGTCTCCAAAAATTTACTTAAACACTCAGACAGATAGAACTGAAACTGTTTATCCATTAACAAATGAAGATTGAAGCGCCAACAATACTGCACCTTTGGTACCAAAATTTTCAAACCCATAGACATAGGGCTATGATTAGCAATGAGAATATTATGATATTTGTACTGTCACCCCCTCAATGAGTTTAGAATCAATTATAAAGTAATCAATACGTGTATAGGGTTTATGGACACGAGAAAAAAAGAATAATCACGAGCAGTCGGGTTAAGTAATCTCCATATATCCACAAGATTCATGGATTTTATCAAATTATTTAAAACACCTACAGACTGAATAGAAGGAGGAACTTGTGAGGAGTAACGATTGAGATGAGGATCCAAATAGCAATTAAAGTCTCCAGCAATTATCAAATTAGTTGAGTTAGTATCTGAAATGAGCCTGAATAATTTCCTAAAAAAAAAAAAAAACAGGATCATCTATATTTGGCCCATACACATGTAATCGGGAAATTATTAATGAATCCAGATACAATAATATATCTTCCTGCAGGGTCAGTCATCACAGAGCCTGTCTGAGAGACATTTCTAGCAGGATGAATGACCATCACCTTCAGCTCAATCTTACTAAGACAGAACTGCTTGTGGTTCCAGCTAACCCATCGTTTCATCACAACTACTCTATACAGCTGGGTTCGTCAACCATAACTTCTTCCAGGACAGCCAGAAACCCAGGAGTTGTGATCAATCATCAGTTACGCTTCACAGACCATATTTCTAATGACCCGGTCCTGCAGATTTGCCTTATACAACATTAGGAAGATTAGACCCTTCCTGTCAGAGCAAGCCACACAATTTCTTGTCCAAGCTCTTGTTCTCTCCAGACTGGACTATTGTAATGCTCTCTTGGCAGGCCTTCCGGCATGTTCTATCAAGCCTCTACAGCTGATCCAGAATGCAGCAGCAAGAGTTGTCTTCAATGAGCCAAAAAAATCTCATGTTACTCCTCTCCTCATCAGGTTGCACTGGCTACCAGTAGACGCTCGCATCAAATTCAAGGTACTGATGCTTGTCAACAAGACAACCACTGGCGCGGCACCAATATACCTAAACTCACTAGTTTAAACTTATGTGCCCTCCAGAAGCTTGCATTCTGCAAGTGAACGGCGACTTGTGGTGCCATCCCAAAGAGGTTCAAAATCACTCTCACTGACTTTTTCCTGGACTGTGCCCAGCTGGTGGAATGACCTCCCAATCTCAATTCGAACAGCTGAGTCTTTACTTCAAAAAACATCTAAAGACACATCTTTTTCACCAGCACCTAACCAACTAATACTAGCACTTACCTTTTCTTTTCTTTTCTTTTCTTTTCTTTAAGAAAAAAAAACATTGCTACATGTTCTGTGCTAGACTAACTGAGATTGGTCATGGCACTTGTATACTGTTGTTGTTCTCTTGCTGGTCTGATTGATTCTATTGTTCTCATTTGTAAGTTGCTTTGGATAAAAGCGTCTGCTCAAAAATTAAATGTAAATGTAATGCAAATACGGGGATATTTTAGGTTCGGGCTATTCCTGAGCTCGGAGCCTTTCCCTGGACAGCACGCCAAATATGCATTACCATACTTCAGCTAATTATATGTAAGTGTGAACTCGTGAAGCAATATTTATGTAACATTTGTGATAATTGTGCTTCTATTAATAGCTACTACACGTAGTTGTGGGGGGCAGTCAGCATTTTAGGGATTATGTGTTTATATGCTTAACTGCTTATTATCATAAGGTTTAGAAAGCAACTCCTACAGTTGATCAGGCTCAGTTTGAAAGCATACAGAACTGCAGCAACATTTCTCTCAGATTTTCAGTATTATTGGATTGGATCTGGTCATGAAAAACTCTCTTTGCCAATAAATGTAGTAGGGTATTTTTTCTCTTGTCACTCTTTTCAATTTGAACAACAATTGGTTGGATGGTTATGGTCCTATTGATGCTGTCTTTTCATCTGATTTATTCCATCTCAACAATTTTGATAATAATATCTCTCTCTCTCTCTCTCTCTCTCTCTCTCTCTGATTTTATGTTGGATATGTGTAAACAGATTTATATGGCAACAAATATTGTTTTTAGTCAGCATAAAATGAAAATCTATTTTCAAAATGCATGTTGTAGATCTTACTGTGAACAATTAATTCTCGCATATGTTTTTTTTAATTTTTTATTTTAACCCGTTTAATCAAAATTACCACTGGAGCTCTGGTGACATAAAAAGCTAGCCTTTTCCAACCATTTAGCCCCCACCCTGTGAGCTTGCATTTATCTGCTTTCTCTTTTGAGTGCAACGTACACATCTCAAAATCCAAGAGCTGATGCATTGAACCAAGTTCAAGATCTGTCACTACTTCTGTTTCATACTGAATTTAAAGTTAGATCTTTTGGGTTATGCCCCCCTCAGATTTGAAACAAAAGGCTCCCAGTGGAATGTTGTTGCTGGTGCTTTCATTTAATAATCATTTTTTATTTTATTTGTCTTTAAAAAATAAATTGCCAAAAGGCATACATTTACATAGATTATACACAAGGAAATAGTTCTACAGGACACATTTCAGGCACAAAAGCAGAAATGTAAAATCAGCCATTTTGTTTCCATAGAGACAAAAAATTCTGCATCCATTTCGGTAAACCTTAACAGCCTTTTAGCAATAAATGCAATGGAACAGCATTCACGATTCAGTCAAACTGAAATAAATAAATAAAGATTTTAGTTGGATAAACCCCAACCCAGAAAATTCATTTGGATCTTTGAAAAGAGATCCAAAAGCCTTTGGTCCAAAGCTTTAACTTCCTATTGTTGTCCACAGCCTTTGTGTGCCCTTTATCAACCATCTGCCATTATTGGTCCATTTAAAATGGGTTATATGCATACTATTTATGAATTATAACCAATGGGCCAGACTGCAATTCTGCCGTGTTATTTATTTGTATTTCCCCCAATCACTTTATCAAAACAGAGGAAACGGGAATGTGTTCTGCTTCCATGCATAGCACGATGTTTAAAATGTCGAAATGACTTAAAATAAGAGTGTCAGAAAACATCAATGTCAGCCCTCAAAGCAAAGCAACTTGAAATGCATTTCTATAGAAGCCACAGGGGAGAACAGACAGAGAAATGTACAAATCAGTGGTTATAGGGCACTGACAGATGCTTTGTGCTTCAAGAAATGTTCTTAAGAGAATGATGACTGGTAGAGAAGGCAGTATGTGGTCTCATCTGTTAGAAGCACAAATTAGGAGCTCTGACATGTTATATCAGTACTGCAGATATAAATTACCAATAAAAAATAATCTACGCTAGATGGGCCTTTGGAAAGAAGATGAGTTACAGATGAAGTATGACTGATGTCATGCTGCATTGAAAAATTGTGACCATAATTTGCCCTGTTCCTTTACTCCTTCAAAGCGACAAATGGCCCAGGCGTCTCTCTTGCTGTTTAGAGGACAGCTGAGTGCACTCTTTGTGCACATGGCATTGGCGGCCTTTGACCTGTTGGCCTCCTCATTTTTCACATTCTTTCTAAAGGCTTTTAGAGTATCTTCTTCCAACCTTAAAATGTAGGCCGTCTGTTTCCTTGAGGCTAAGTCAGGCAGGCCTATTTACAACCATGTGAAAGCTGTTGTGGTGCTCATTGGTTTCTCATCGGGCACCATCTAGGAACATTGCAATCAGAGATGAACACTCATTTTTTATGGAATGTCATGAAACACGGACATGAGCTTCTAAATCATAGGTCACCATACTCTGTATCTTTTCCCCAATGTCAGCACTTGTGAAATGCAGCCTAAGCTGTTTGTTGACCGAATTTGCCATCCAGACTTGCCAAAAACCCCTGGAGCGTAAAAAATCTAGCGTAGCGTTAGTTCTGGCAGGTCACGTTAGTCAAGGTCTCACGTTAGTGACTCTCAGCTGATCCCCATCTACCTATGGGAATACAACACCTATCTAAGCATTCATATATAAGGTCCCTCAGTATTATCAAAAGTTATCACATTGCTCAATAGCTAATTAAATCATCACTAGGAATCGGAAATTTACAGAAGTGGAATTTGTTTCCCAAATGGTCTCACCTCCGATTCATTCAAATTCGTTAACTTGAACATGTGAATTCACCGCATTGATTTTAAGCTGCCTGATTCGGAAGAGACTGAGTTAGCATTATTTCACACATAACTACATTATTGTCATGGACACTACAAGTTATGTGACTGACTCAAGAACAAGTTCAGGGGAACTTCATCCCCAAGAAGGACATCAAGAGATCAAGCATCCACTTCACAGCTGCTATGCTTCACTCTCGAATGTCTTCAAAAGTTCCATTTAATGCTCTCAGGTTATCTGCAACATGCGTGTTGCTGAGGCTATCCATGTTGCTTGGGCTCATTAAGTTGTTTTTAGTTAAATTATTGTGCTAGTTCATGCGAATGTGCGGTACTTATATGTTGTCACTGGCAACACACTTGTCACTGCAATATGCTGCGCTTAACGGGGGGTCTACTGTCATTTCATGTGTTGTGGTTTATTTTAATTGTTGTTAGTTAGTTTTTTTTGTATGTGCACACACTCAGTGACCCAAGCTAGAGCAAGAGCGCGCCACTTAATGCGTTTCTTTCATGGTTACAGAAGTCTTTGGCAGAGCCGCGGTTATTTGCTAGAGAAGACTAGGTTGTTCAAGAGGAACTACGCTAACCTGCTTCCAGCTGGAGAGAGTAGCCTCTTGCAGTTGGGGTGGAATTAAAGCAGAAATGTCAAGTCAGACACTTTCTACCCCTGGTAATGATGATCTAGCAGTGTTTGCATACATTCACAGATGAAGTGAAATAAATGCAATATTTGTCAAATACACAGACGTTTCAGAAATGTTTTCATAAAGCAACAGAAACACTTTTTATACTGCTTAATACAGTGCCATCTGTTAATGAATAAGTTAAACATGAACATATGCTATTTAAATACCAATAAAGTGGGGGTGTATATGCTTTCATCAGTGTTATTTGAAACGTGACTCAATATAACAGTGCGACTACCTAAAAAAGCATTTACTGTTATAAAAACACAGATTTGTGAGCATCATTGGAATTGAATTGTTAGAATAAGCATGCAACACACATTGTGCTTATTATCACAGATTCTAACCGATGATAATAAAGTGTTTCATCATCAAGGCTTTTGCAGTGCCTGACCTAGATGGTTGGTCCCGTTTTGCTCTTGCGGTACTTTGAATGCACATGTGAACGTAAGGCAGCTGCAGTGCTGATCGAAGTTGGACAAAAGCATTTTAGTGTTACCAGAATGCACTGGTTTTGACAGGCGGCATCCGATCTTTGCAGCGCCACATGCAATTTGTTTTTCCAAGGCAGCAATGGAGTTTCTCAAGTGTGTTTGTTTGTTCCTGTCATTTCGGTGACGAATGTTTTATAACAAGGTACATTCTGACACTGGATTTGCAGTGTCAGAATAAGTGTAAGTTCTCGCGACCCTTCAGCTCCACCCACGGCTCGCCTCCAGGAGCTTGGTTGTTTTCGGAGAGAATCATGAAGCTGCATCTTTTTTTTATAAATTTGATAAAACTGAAGACTCTTCGGAGATATGAATGATGCAATACTACATTATAGGTATTCAAGATTAACATGAGATTGGCCAAAACTGTGTGTTATATCCCCAGTAACCTAGACAAGACAACTTTATTTCTCAGCCTCAGATGTCACGCTCTCGGACCGTTGGCTGAATGTCTGATGCATACAGCACACAAAAGTGGAAACACTTCAGGAGTTTTGAAGTCGTCATCGGATTGGTTGAATTATACAGAATTTCCGGGAGATGTGTGCGTCAAGTTCTTTAACGTTCCACTGGAAACAAAGATGCTGTGACACCAAACCCTCAGGAAAGAAGAAGCCATCGTGTTTACAACTGTGACGATGAGCGCTTATCAGAATCAACTAAACACTGGATTCTCAAAAGTATGTAAAATATTTAAAGTTTCCAGCACAGAATCTTTCAAACAGGTCCAAGAGTTTTACACACTGGTTTGTTATTGAGGCGACATTTCCACCCCCCGAAACGTGCCGCTGAATGAAACGAACTGTGATTGGTTGTTTGAAATGTCGGTCAAACGACCTTATGGGCGGGCCTTGGCCAAAGAAAGCTTCTATGAATTCCCGACCTTCAGCTGTCAGTCTGAAGGTCGGGCTATGCGAGACTAATTTTTATAGCACAACAGCACAGATTCAAGCAGCAGGAAAAAATGGCCATGGTGCAAATAGTCATTTCTGCCGCGGCACAGCGCCAAGAGAAAATGGTAAATGCCTATCAGCTAATGACTTCGCAGGCAGCGTTTGTTCATGAAGGTAACTCATGAAACTGATATCGGACAGCCTTTGAGCAATAAATGCAATGGAACAGCATTTACAATTCAGTCAATAAACTGTGAAATAAATAAATAAAGCTTTTAGTTGGATAAACCCAAACCCACAAAATTCATTTGGATCTTTGAAAAGAGATTCAAAAGCCTTTGGTCCAAAGCTTTAACTTCCTATTGTTGTCCACAGCCTTTGTGTGCCCTTTATCAACCATCTGCCATGATTAGTCCATTTAAAATGGGTTTCATGCATATTGGTTATGAATTATAATCAATGGGCCAGACTGCAATTCTGCAGTGTTATTTAATTGTATTTTCCCAAATCCCTTCATCAGAACAGAGAAAACCGTAATGAGTTCTGCTTCCATGCGTAGCACAATGTTTAAAATGTGAAAATGATGTGAGGAAAAGATAACCTTATTCAGTGTTATGTGAACAGTGGATGCAATTTGTTTTTCCAAGGCAGCATCTCAGTTTCTCAAGCGTGTTAGTTTGTTTCCGTCATTTCGGTGACGAATGTTTTATAACAAGGTACATTCTGACACTGGATTTGCTTGGTACTGGAAGATAGAGAAGGCCCAGCGATAAAAGATCCCGGTCATATAGGAACTGCTGTAAAACTGCATCAAATGTCTGTGATTGTTAGTAAGTGTAAGTGCTCGTGACTCTTCAGCTCCGCCCACGGCTCGCCACCAGAAGCTTGGCTGTTTTCGGAGAGAAATAACGGCCATGGTGCAAATGGAATAATTTCTGCCGCGGAGCATTTACCATTTCCCAAGGGGAAATGGTAAACGGTCATTGTTCAGTTGAAGTCATCTGCATCCGAAAACCTAAGATGCTTACCCGCCTATCAGTTAATGACTTCGCAGGCAGCATTTGTTCATAAAGGTAACTCATGAAACTGATATCGGACATGCTTCTGAGGCAGCTTAATGGTTCAGTGATCTACAACAAAATAGAACGAGCTTGATGATAACCAGAGTTGGGTATAACGTTACACAGAAACGCGTTACTGTAATCTAATAAATTAATTAGTTACAAATTATGAACTAAAAAATTAATGTTTTGTGGGTCAGTATGCCATTTAATAAATCACCAGACTATGTGAGCTAAAATGCAGACGAGTCCTACAATATTTAGATGCAATGAAAGGTCATATTTCAATTTGTATGAATCATATTTCAACTGTTGGCGTCACAATTGCTTATTCCTTCAGAAGTGTGTCTTCTTCCAAAAATGAAAAGTAGCCGAGATGAACTTGAATCTTTCTTTGTATACGGAGGTAATGTGGACATTTACATGTTTGCAAATCTCAAGGCTGGTTTCGAGTGGATGATGATCTTGTAGCGTGCAGTGTGCATCAGTGTGATATAGGTGAGCTCAGACGGGAGAGACTGTACCTCGTGTTGATTTCATACAGATTATTTTATCAGAGAATATTTGTTTTCGACACGACTTACTTCATTTTAATAATAGACACTTAAAGATTTCTTTAGATATAGCCTACTGTATTTCTCATGTCATTTCCGTTCATTTTAGTGACTGGTATCAGGAAGATGTTCTTGGAGACTGAGAATGCAGAAAGGGCACCCAATTTGTTTTCTTTATTTTACAAAAAAAAAATGTTGATATTGGGAGTGTAGGCTATAAAAATAATACTTATGTATTTTTTTCTGTCAATATTCAATGATTTATTTGATCAACCATCACAGGATAGAACACACAGGATTGTGGGTATCAAGGCAGCAAAGGATACACCTATTCTGCCTAAATATCGAACCAGATGAGGTATCTCAGGTGGCAGGAATTGAAGCTAATTTTGGATTCTACGTGTCTCGATGCCTTCCTACCTTGAAATGTGTCCTCCGAAGGCAGCATTTTCCAGTTTCAGATGCAGCCGTTAGTTTAGCGTTGATTCTGTTCCTGTATCAGACACACTTGTTCTGTCTAGTCATATTGGAAACATGCTTGTACTTTAGGTTGGTTGTTATTGGTTACATGTTTGTCCTTAAGTATAGCTGTATTGTCGGGAACACGCTTGTCCCAGAGCTATCTGGTTGTTATTGGAACATGCTTGTTCTAAAAGCTGTAGTCATATTGGGAACATGCTTGTTCTTAAAGAGCAGGTCATATGGTATTTTAAAGTGTCCTAATATTGTGTTGGAGTCCCCTATAGCAGGTTTACATGCATCTAAGGTTAGAAAACATTTTTTTTTTTTTGTAATATTATTTTGTTGTTGTAGTCATTTGCCAATGATTTCAAAATGATTCGTTCCAAGCAAGTTCGGAACAAACCCCTCCCTTCCATAAGCCTACTCTGCTTTGATTGGTCAGCTGGCCAAGCCTGTTGTGATTGGCACAGAGAGGAGTCCTTGAGTAAGTTAGCAAGCACTATCATTGACAAAGATACAACAATATAGTGCTCCAATCCGTTCTTATAATAATGACATAAAATACAAAAACACTTATGCAAGCAAATCGTGCCCACAGTCAAACTTCAGCTGCTAAACTGTGAACACTTGGTGGATACGTTAGCTGAGTGCTAACATGACTAACTGATGAAACAATACAGTTTGTAAACCAAAATATGTCTACTGTAATGTTTGAAGAACGATAGAAAAAAGACGCTCTGTCTTAACTTTTAATCGGAACGCAGAACAGTTGTATCACAGGAGCACCACCCGCATTAACGTTAACCCTATAACTGCCGGTGCAGCACAATAAACAGCAATTTCACAATGATTATAAAGCCTGTGTGCTACACTACATTCTTTAATTATTAAACAAAGTAATTAGAACAACATCAGTATACAATAATCGACACATTCTTAGGAAATAGTGAGTTCACAGCGAATTATCCGAACTACTTCAATAAGACAATAATATTGTGCTTTACCTGGAAACCTAAAGCTGCACTAGGTATAAATCACATATTAGCACAAAAACTTTTTTTGAGTACTCAATTGTAAATGTACACAACGTATCAGTCGTACTTATAGGTTGTGGTCCGGAGAGCTTGTTAGTCCAAATTAAGAAGATTAGAAGCCAGTGAAGATAAAAGTCAAGATTAGAGAATCAGTCCTTGGTAAAATGACATGCACACAACAAAAGGTTCGAATTGAACACAGCGTCTTCTTAAACATGATGTAAACACACTAACTAGTGGAAGTGTTTGTTGGCAGGTCAGACTCAGTTCGTATTCAGCGGGCAGGCGGGGATTATGCAAATTTATAACCCAGCGATGTATACCAGTAACAGGCAAAAGATTCAAAAATATGACGACTCGTTAAGGCGATTCAGAACCGTCTCTTCTTTTTTGAGAGAGAATATCTTTATTCTTCATGCACTTTTTTGATTAACAACTTTGCAGATAGTTTTAATTTAAGGATAGCTACATTATAAACTGCAAAAGAGATATTTTTCAAAAACCCATATGACCTGCTCTTTAAGTTGTCTAGTCGCATTTGGAATATGCTTGTTCTTAAGCTACCTGGTCGTTATTGGGAACATGCTTGTTCTTAAGTTATAACTGTATTGTTGGGAATAATTGCATAATTTTTTTCTTAGCTGTTTAGTAAACAGCACAAACTTGTAGCCCAGTTTGAAATCAGGAGAGTGCGTTAGTACATATTTGAGGTTGCATATAGACTACTCAGGTTGTTGCGGATGACTCAATGTCATTGACAACTTCAGATGCAGAAGAGTGGCATGTTCCATCAAAGATCCCAACACCCTCCCTCCAATGCAGACAACACGGCCCAGCATGGACATTGAGCTGATCTGAGTTCTCACTAAGGCTGTGGAGGATTTCAGTTTGGTTTGGTTGGCTCCAGAAGAGCCTGCCCGCAGCCTTCTAGATGAGTGGTACCTGAAGGGAAGCTGTCAATGATCCTCGTGCAAGCAGCACACCCCGTACTTCCCAGAAGTTCACAAAGAACTCACCTGGATGTGGCACGCCCCCTACTCGGCGCATGTTATTTACTCCGCTTCTGGTGCTCTCACCACTGTTGATGGCGCTGAAGAATGAGATTATGGCAAGCTTCCCACTCTTGAAAAGTCAGTCGCTGCGCATCTGTTTCCTCCATTGGACCTGGGGTTGAAAGTCCATGCAGCACACCCATCTAAGCCCTGCAGGACTACCTCCGTTCTAGCGAACAAGGTTTTTTCAGCGGCTGGCCATGCTGGCCCAGCATGTCACACAATTGTGGTGCTCCAAGTGTTTTATGCCTTGTCCAAATACCTGCACTTGCGGTCTAAGCACTTGATCACATGACTACTTATATGACGTATTTCCTGTATTTGGTCCAAGTGAGCATGAAGACCACAAGTGTGTGTAGAACATTTCATTACCTAAAGGGACACACTTATAGTGTTGTAAAAATGTGCACGCATTTACAGAGCTTTATTTTTATTTTTAATATTATTCATTTTAATATAAACTTTTAAATGTCTGTTTAGTAGTCCCTGTAACAGATGACACAATTAAATTTTGTTGTGCTTCTAATTAAGTGATAACAAGCAGTTGCAAATGTTGTACAAAATAAATATCACTACTACTCATTTGCACCAATAAAATGTGTAATTTTATGTTTTACTACCAAATTATATGTTATATCTAATTATTAATAATGATATTTAACATACATTGAAAAGGTTTCCGTGACCTCTCGTGAGATCTCAGCAAAAAGTTGAGTCCCGAATCTGAATGATGCCACTAGCCACTGAATTATCAGGGAACGCTCCGGCGTAATCTATGCCCACCCCTGGGCGGAATTGATAACTTTCCCCAGAACTTTCGTAAAAGTGTGCTGGGCCAGAGACAGTCTGAATGGTAGGACTGTATATTGATAAGCCACCCCCTTGAACGTGAAGAGAGGATGTAAAATACCAAAAGAAATAAATAAAATCAGCAAAATACTGCAACATGACAGTACAAACAACAATGAAATCAGAAATGGACTTTATCTCTCAGTGCTCGAGTTGAATAGAGACCATCTGGGTTTCATAATCCTGGTTCACATGCCTTAATCCATGCAGGGCTTTTCAGAAAGTCAGCGAGAGTCATTTGTCTATTTCAGAGTGACAGAATGAGATTAATCCACAATGCAGATGTATATAATAAACTGACGCATAAATGTATTTTGAGACAGAACACAGGACTTTAAAGTCACCATAATGTGGTATTTATGATCACACAATACTGACTGATGGACCGGCAGAGAATCATCTTTCTGCGAGTCATTATGAAATGATGGTTCTATTCTATTTAAAGAAATCTGAGGTAAACGTGTGAATACATAATGTGCGCACTTTTGGGGTAATAATTTGTATGTTTTGTAGCAACCACTAATCAAAATTAAATGGAAGCAAATGCGATTAAATATGTACAGGTTTGTGTCTCGTTATGACGTGACGTGACATACAGCCAAGTTCGTGCTCTGCATTTAACTCATCCAAAGTGCACACAAACCGCAGTGAACACACACACACTGTGAATACACACCCGGAGCAGTGGGCAGCCATTTATGCTGCGGTGCCTGGGGAGCAGTTGGGGGTTCGGTGCCTTGCACAAGGGCACCTCAGTCGTGGTATTGCCAGCCCGAGACTCGAACCCACAACCTTAGGGTTAGGAGTCAAACCTTCTAACCATTAGGCCACGACTTCTCCATAACTTCCATTCAGATAAACTTATTCTATTCAGATAAATCGTTCCATGGAAGAAAAAATGTGAGCATGATTAAATGATGACAAAATTTTCATTTTGGGATGAATTATTCCTTTCAAATGCCATTTTCACAAAGAGTCATTTAAAGGGCAAATAACAATTATATAACTCTAGCAATTTTGTTTATAAGTTTTTTTTTTTTTTTTTTTTTTTTTTTACAGGATGCTTTGTAAATGTTGCTTTTTCACAGTTGACTGGATTGGGAATATTCTCTGTCTGTGTGGGCATATAACCAGTTCCTTAAAGCACAGTCACCACTTTGCAGGCCTTGAAAGCCTATAAACCTTGCCAGGAAGACAGAACGTGATGTAAGCTGCATTCAGGACCAGCATGGATGACTTCTCCTCATGTGCAGGAAAAATAAATAAAACTCATGCATGGCTTAACATAATACGCCTCTAATTGATAAAAGGGCTTTGTGTGGCACATATGTTGTTATGACAGGTAAAAACAGCCTTCTGGAGAACATTGCCAAGTAAGTGCTCAAGCCTGCAGAGATGAGTAGGAGGCCTCAATTTACATGAATTAATCTCAGTGAGCTTATTCATAGCTTTCATTCATCGGAAGCTTCCTAGCGGCTTTAGCTCCATTGCAGAGAAATGAGGGAGAGTTGTCATCATTGTTTAGCTGTCATTTCTCGAATACAGCATAGTGTGTATTTAAAAAAATAAATAATAATAATCTCACAGATGCAGCCGGTGCCATACCGAGTTTAAAAGCAAAGCAATGTGCTATAAATAGACTATTTTTAAAATATGGGCCAGACTGGCATAGTTCATAAGGCTTTGGTGTATTTTTCTCTTTTTTTTCTCTCCTTGTTTTGACTGTGCTGTTGTTGTTTTTCATCCTTCCAAGTACTCATCCCTGACCCCTGATGTGACCTGCTCAATGAATTAAGAATGCCACTCTTCAAGGAATGACATATTCATATTTGTGATGTGTAGGAAATATCTGGTGTAAGTCTGACAAAGAAACATGAAGTCAACCCAACTATAAGAGACACTGTCATTCTAGTGAGATACATTTATTTTGTTGGACAAAAGGAGCTGAAATTCAGTATACAATGACAAGTGAGTGAATTGGCAGAAAATGCCTTCTGGTTCATGGCTGGAGCCAAAAAAATAAATAAAAAAATAATAATAATAATTTAATCAGGTCTATCTGTTATTCCTTACGAAAAAGAAGTTTATTCAAGTGTGCTATTAGTACACTTATTTTAAACTAAAAAATAGGAAAGTATACTTTTAGTTTACTTTTTATGTACTTCTCAGAAATGGGCTTTATGTACTTCTAAGATATATACTTATAATGACAATTAAGTATACTTGACTTATACTTACAAAAAGTCAAAATATACTTGAACTTTACTTAAGTATACTTAAAATAAATTTGAAGTATACTACTTTTTGGTAAGGGATGGTATGTTTGATCTGTCTAAGTAATGTAGATGACTGGTAGTTGCACTTATGAATATATTTGTCTTAACAATGGCTTAAAGTGTGTGTGTGTGTGTGTGTGTGTGTGTGTGTGTGTGTGTGTGTGTGTGTGTGTGTGTGTGTGTGTGTGTGACAAACTGTAAAAATATTACTGTTTGTGAACTATTGTGTGTGTGTGTGTGTGTGTGTGTGTGTGTGTGTGCATTCAAAAAAATTAAGTAATAATAAAATAATAATAATAATAATAATAATAATAATAAAAAGATAAACAGTTATCCAAATATTCTAAGTGATATTTTTAAAATTAAGCAATAAGGTACAAAAGACTGCTATACTGTGAATATAGTCACGGCTAAAAAGGCACAACATGCTGTGTAACAATAGAGTTAAATTAGATAACATTAGGGTTTCATGAGCAATGAATAACATTTTTATAGAATTTGTTAATCTATAAAGTAATCTATCATTTTATAAATGTATGATTGTTAATTCATAAACTTTCATAATTGAATAACTAATGTTGATTGTCTATTACTATATTTACACAAAAAAGGCCAAACATGGCCTAGATTAATAAATGCTGTAGAAATGGTTTTCATTGTTATTTAATGTTAGCACATTTTAATACAGCTGTGTTTTAGGTATTTTAAAAATCAATTATTAAACATTATTAACATTAATGGACCTCACATGGGAACACTAAGAAAATATTTTATTAATTCTCTTGTTGGATTATTGTCATAATTTCTTGGCAGTTGGTAGATTAAATGTATCAGGTATGGCTCAGAGGTTTAAAAGTTTAGTTTTGAGTGTCCTTTGCCTTACTTTAGGGCATTTAACAATGACCCAGACATCATTAGCTTTGTTTACCTTACATATCTCATGAACCACAGATCAACTTTTTTATTTTCACACCCATTGAATATCATAATAAAATAGCATAATAAATATTCTGTTAACAAGTGATGAGCTGGCCCTTCAAACTTAATGTGTTTCTTTGAGCACTTTTGAGTCGAATTTAATTGAACAATTTGATGTGTTTCATGAGCACCCTCATTTATGATGCTTACCAATAATCTGCCATCAAACGCCCTCTGCAAACATCCCTTACACAGTCCAAGGCCAGATGTGAAGGCAAAAAACAACAACAACAATAACACCAAAAAAGAAAAAAATTATAATAATAATAAAATAAGTTAATAGTGTGTTGTAGGAAGCAGCAGTGTCAGTAGAAAGATGACATTTGAGAGTAAACTGCCTTGACATTGTCACAAATGAAAGCTATTTATTCGTTTTTTTTTTTCTTTTTTTCTAAAGCAAATAGCAAATGCAAGCAAAATTTATATACACCACTATACAGTCATTTACACAAACACACACACACACACACACACACACACACACATAAAACTTTCTTGCTGACTTGTTTTGTTTTGTTTACAGAATGTTGGATCACAGCAACACTAAATTTAGAGTTTTTATCATGCAGAAATGTACGTCAACCTACACACTAAAAATATGTCAGCATATCTACCCATTTTTAAGCAATTTCAGTTAAATATACAGGTGCATCTCAATAAATTAGAATGTCGTGGAAAAGTTCATTTATTTCAGTAATTCAACTCAAATTGTGAAACTCGTGTATTAATTAAGTTTAGTGGTCAAAGTCTGTAGTAGTTAGGGTTTTTTTTTCTTTTGATTTTTATTGTTTTGGGTCTGATTTAGTTAAGTCCCACCTTATTTTAATTGTTTAGAATACTTCATAGGTTCAATATAAAAAAAAAAAAAAAAAAAAAAAAAAAAACATTTTTTAGTGAATTGTTGGCCTTCTGGAAAGTATGTTAATTTACTGTACATGTACTCAATACTTAGTAGGGGCTCCTTTTGCTTTAATTACTGCCTCAATTCAGCGTGGCATGGAGGAGATCAGTTTGTGGCACTGCTGAGGTGGAATGGAAGCCCAGGTTTCTTTGACAGTGGCCTTCAGCTCATCTGCATTTTTTGGTCTCTTGTTTCTCATTTTCCTCTTGACTGTGCGTTAACACCTGACGCAACTTGCATGAATAAATCGCGCTATTTGCGCATAGTTGTATGCTTCATTGGCGTGTGAACTTTGCTTCATTCACGCGTGAAATTCACTTTCACTTTCAGACGCGAATTTGTGTCATTGGAGGGGCTTCTGCAAGTTGAGTTCACGCAGCATTGTGATTTCAATCACCATTTATTCGGATAATTTTCGGAATATTACTGTTATAGTGTCATGAAATGTAGTTTTAAAAGTATTTCAGGCGAGAATGTAATTGTTTAAAACTCAAATATGTTGTTTATTTATAAAGACAGCACCTATTTAAAAATGTGTTTTGCCGATTTCAGAGACGATCAGCTCCACCCGATCAGCAGGAGCTCAGCTAGTCCTTCTGACATTTGTTACTGACTCTGATGTCTCTTTAGTGGTTGTTGTGTCGGATTTCTGCCTCACCTCGCTACATTGTAATCACGCCACTACTAGAGCTCCTGATTGGTTAACGCAGCGCAAATTTGCACCAAAGTTCAGATTTTTCAAGTCCCGTGATTCGCGCGTCAAACGCCCGAAGCGCTTAATCGCACTGAAGGATGTCTATCGCGTCTTTGCATTGACTTAACATGTTAATCACTCAGCTTAACGTTTCATTCGTGTCTGGTGTTTGCGGGCCAGTCAAGCACACCAACACCATGATCATTTAACCAACTTTTGGTGCTTTTGGCAATGTGGGCAGGTGCCAAATTCTGCTGGAAAATGAAATCAGCATCTTCAAAAAGCTGGTCAGCAGAAGGAAGCATGAAAATTTCTTGGTAAACAGGTGCAGTTACTTTGGTTTTCAAAAAACACAATGGACCAACACCAGCAGATGGCATTGCAACCCAAATCATCACAGACTGTGGAAACTTAACACTAGACTTCAAGCAACTTGGGCTATGAGCTTCTCCACCCTTCCTCCAGACTCTAGGACCTTGGTTTCCAAATGAAATACAAAACTTGCTCTCATCTGAAAAGAGGACTTTGGACCACTGGGCAACATTCCAGTTCTTCTTCTCCTTAGCCCAGGTAAGACGCCTCAGGAGTGGCTTAACAGGAGGAATACGACAACTGTAGCCAAATTCCTTGACACGCCTGTGTGTGGTGGCTCTTGATGCCTTGACCCCAGCCTCAGTCCATTCCTTGTGAAGTTCACTCAAATTCTTGAATTGATTTTGCTTGACAATCCTCATAAGTCTGCGGTTCTCTCGGTTGGTTGTGCATATTTTTCTTCCACACTTTTTCCTTCCACTCAACTTTCTGTTAACATGCTTGGATACAGCACTCTGTGAACAGCCAGTGCCTTAGGCAATGAATGTTTGTGGCTTACCCTCCTTGTGAAGGGTGTTTTCTGGAAAACTGTCATATCAGCTTTCCCATGATTGTGTAGCCTGGTGAACCAAACTGAGAGACCATTTTGAAGGTTCAGGAAACCTTTGCAGGTGTTTTGAGTTGATAAGCTGATTGGCATATCACCATATTCTAATTTGTTGAGATAGTGAATTGGTGGGTTTTTGTTAAATGTGAGCCAAAATCATCACAATTAAAAGAACCAAAAACTTAAACTACTTCAGTCTGTGTGCATTGAATTTATTTAATACACGAGTTTCACAATTTGAGTTGAATTACTGAAATAAATGAACTTTTCCATGACATTCTAATTTATTGAGATGCACCTGTACTTTATTTAATACACGAGTTTCACAATTTGAGTTGAATTACTGAAATAAATGAACTTATATATATATATATATATATATATATATATATATATATATATATATATATATATATATTAATTGAATTGAGTTTATTAAATGAGGGACCAGTAGGGACCAATTTAATAAACTAGGACCAATTAGGGACCAATTCTAACTATTAACTAACTATCAGCTATGACTTTTCCCTCAATAACCTCCTAATTTGCTACTTATTAATAGTTAGTAATAGTTAGTAAGGTAATGGAATGTAATGGTGAAGTTAAGGTATGGGGTTAGGTTAAGGATGGGGTGGATTAAGGGATATATGGTTTGTATTTGGTTTTTTAGTATTTGTAAACAGCCAATATGCTAGTAATATGCATGCTAATAAACAGCTTGTTAATAGTGAGAACTAGTCCCTAAACTAAAGCATTCTAACGATCGGCCTTGATGTTACAATTGATAAAATGCAGTCAGATTAAAACTGTGTGAGGACAGGAGGGTTTAAATAGATGAAATAAACAACAGACATAGAATGAGTAAATTAAGTATATTTACTTTATAAAATGGGGTCAGAATAAAACTTTGAGAGGTACGGAGTGTTTAAAAAGATGAAATAGTGGGGTCTATTTGCACCATACCCTAAAACAGTCCATAAAAATCTTGTGTGTTGCCAGTCCCAAAGTAAATGTGAGAAGTGTCCACCGGTGTGTATACAAAAGTCCACGTCTATCTACAAACCCGATTCCAAAAAAGTTGGGACATTGTACAAACTGTGAATAAAAACAGAATGCAATGATGTGGAAGTTTCAAATTTCAATATTTTATTCAGAATACAACATAGATGACATATCAAATGTTTAAACTGAGAAATTGTATCATTTTTAAGGGAAAAATAAGTTGATTTTAAATTTCATGGAATCAACACAAAAGTTGGGACAAGGCCATGTTTACCACTGTGTGGCATCCCCTATTCTTTTTATAACAGTCTGCAAACGTCTGGGGACTGAGGAGACAAGTTGCTCAAGTTTTGGAATAGGAATGTTGTCCCATTCTTGTCTAATACAGGCTTCTAGTTGCTCAACTGTCTTAGGTCTTCTTTGTCGCATCTTCCTCTTTATGATGCGCCAAATGTTTTCTATGGGTGAAAGATCTGGACTGCGGGCTGGCCATTTCAGTACCTGGATCCTTCTTCTACGCAGACATGATGTTCTAATTGATGCGGTATGTGGTCTGGCATTGTCATGTTGGAAAATGCAAGGTCTTCCCTGAAAGAGACGACGTCTGGATGGGAGCATATGTTGTTCTAGAACTTAGATATACCTTTCAGCATTGATGGTGCCTTTCCAGATGTGTAAGCTGCCCATGCCACATGCACTAATGCAATCCCATACCATCAGAGATGCAGGCTTCTGAACTGAGCGCTGATAACAACTTGGGTTGTCCTTGTCCTCTTTAGTCCGGATGACATATGCGTCCCAGTTTTCCAAAAAGAACTTCAAATTTTGATTCGTCTGACCACAGAACAGTTTTCCACTTTGCCAAAGTCCATTTTAAATGAGCCTTGGCCCAGAAAAAATTGGCTGCGCTTCTGGATCATGTTTTAGATATGGCTTCTTTTTTGACCTATAGAGTTTTAGCTGGCAACGGCGAATGGCATGGTGGATTGTGTTCACCGACAATGTTTTCTGGAAGTATGTTGTGATTTCCATTACAGTAGCATTCCTGTATGTGATGCAGTGCCATCTAAGGGCCCAAAGATCATGGGTATCCAGTATGGTTTTCCGGCCTTGACCCTTACGCACAGAGATTGTTCCAGATTCTCTGAATCTTTGGATGATGTGATGCAGTGCCATCTAAGGGCCCAAAGATCTTTGCAGTTTTTCTCTGAGAGATGATGATATGGCTCCACATTTTTCGCCGCATGATAGATGTAGTTGTTGATCCTCTGCCCATTTTTGACTTCTGAGAGACACTGCCACTCTGAGAGGCTCTTTTTATACCCAATCATGTTGCCAATTGACCTAATAAGTTGCAAATTTGTCCTCCAGCTGTTCCTTATATGTACATTTAACTTTTTTCCGCCCTCTTATTGCTACCTGTCCCAACTTTTTTGGAATGTGTAGCTCTCATGAAATCCAAAATGAGCCAATATTTGGCATGACATTTCAAAATGTCTCACTTTCAAAATTTGATATGTTATCTATATTCTATTATGAATAAAATATAAGTTTACTTTTTTGGAATCGGGTTTGTGCACACGCACACACACACACACACACACACACACAGACAGTATACATACACATATATGTATCTCTCTATTAGTGCTGTTGGATCTTAGCGCTGCGTTCGACACTATTGACCAAAACATTCTTTTGCATAGACTAGAACACTTTGTTGGTATTAATGGAAGTGCATTAGCATGGTTTAAATCGTACCTATATGACCGCCATCAATTTGTAGCAGTGAATGAAGAGGTATCATATCGATCACAAGCGCAGTATGGAGTACCTCAAGACTCAGTACTAGGGCTGATACTCTTCACACTTTAAATGTTACCCTTGGGATATATCATCAGGAAACATGGTGTTAGCTTTCACTGTTTGCTGATGATACTCAGCTCTATATTTCTTCATTGCCCTGCGAAACATGCCAATTTGAAAATGGAATGCATAGTCGATATCATTGCCCTGCGAAACATACCAATTTACAAATTTCTGACAAAACAGAGGTGTTAATTATAGGACCTAAAAACTCTGCATGTAATAACCTAGAACGCTGTCTAAGACCTGATGGCTGCTCTGTCAATTCTTTGTCATCAGTTAGGAACCTAGGTGTACTGAATTTTTCCATCTCAAAAATATATCTAAATTATGACCTATGCTCTCAATGTCAAATGCAGAAATGTTAATCCATGCGTTTATGACCTCAAGGTTAGTTTATTGTAATGCTTTATTGGGTGGTTGTTCTGCACGATTAATAAACAAACTCCAGCTGGTCCAAAATGCAGCAGCTAGAGTTCTTACTAGAACCAGGATGTATGACCATATTAGCCCGGTTCTGTCAACGCTGCACTGGCTACCTATTAAACATTGTATAGATTTTAAAATCTTGCTTATTACTTATAAAGCCCTGAATGGTTTAGCACCTCAGTATTTAAACGAGCTCTTTTTACATTATAGTCCTCCACATCCGCTGCATTCTCAAAACTCTGGCAATTTGATAATACCTAGAATATCAAAGTCAACTGCGGATGGCAGATCCTTTTCCTATTTAGTGCCTAAACTACGGAATAACCTACCTAGCATTGTTCGGGAGGCAGACACACTCTTGCAGTTTAATCTAAAGACCTATCTCTTTAACCTGGTTTACACATAACACACTTATATGCTACTAATAACCAAATCCGTTAAAGGATTTTTAGGCTGCATTAATTAGGTAAACCGGAACTGGGAAAACTTCCCATAACACCCCATGTACTTGCTACATCGTTAGAAGTATGGCATCTACGCTAATATTAGTCTGTTTCTCTCTTATTCCGAGGTCACTTTAGCCACAAGATCCAGTCTGTATCCAGATCAGATGGTCAGTGCAGTCACCCGGATCCAGTACGTATCCAGCCCAGATGGTGGATCAGCACCTAGAAGGGACCCCTACAGCCCTGAAAGACAGCGGAGACCAGGACAACTAGATGAGCCCCAGATACCCTGTGAAGACCTTGTCTCAGACGACCACCGGGACAAGACCACAGGAAACAGATGATTCTTCTGCCAAATCTGACTTTGCTGCAGCCTGGAATTGAACTGCTGGTTTCGTCTAGCCAGAGGAGAACTGGCCCCCCGACTGAGCCTGGTTTCTCCCAAAGTTTTTTCTCCATTCTGTCACCGATAGATTTAATGTCTTCTTTCTTTTCTCTGATTCTCTTTGCAAAGTTCAAATTATCATTATTCAGTTGGCAGATGCTTTACTCCAAAACAGTTTAGAAATTTAGCAAAGAGACCTTTTAAAGATATACATTTATGTATGTTCCGGGAATTGAACCCATGACCTTGGCATAGTGCCATGCAGCAGTGCTACAGAACTTTAACTTACAATGCTGCTACATCCAGACAACCTGCTTTGTCTGCATCACACATGCCAATGTTTAGCACAGCTCAGACAACCTTTTCTGCTATGAAAATGTCAGTCACCCACATTGCTATTCAGTGTTTGAATCAAAAAGAAACCAGAGGGATTGAGACCCACGCAGTGGTTCCAGTCATATAGATATCTCCAGAATCAGATTGAGGGCCAACTGACTGTATCTCAATATGTTATTTAAAAGTATCATTACAACAGAGTTGACAATAATAGCTACAAACTGCTGTATTTTATATTTCATATTAGGGGTGTAACGATCCATCGATATGGATCGACACATCGACTAGATGTCAATGCAACACTTAAAAATTTATACCTGTAGTATAAATAGGAACATTTATTTTTACAATGTCCACATTTTCACACAGTATCCGTTAATATATTATTGTGTGCATTCTGATTTAAACTCACCTATCAGGGCCAATAATAAGGGTAAGCATAGATGATGCTCTGGAAAGTTGATTGAGAGATTTAAAAATGTTGTGTTACAATTGTTAAACAAGCAGTAATAAAATAGTATATAAACTGTATAAGAAATATCTGAATTAATACAGGACACATAAGATATTTACCAGAAAGTGCTTTCTAAAAGCTGTTTAATTCCAAATATTGGGCCCCTCAATTGCTTTGGTACAATTTGAAAGCAGCTGATTGTGCCTAAATGTAATCAGTTGGTGTGAATGGCAGCCACATCCAGTACCTTCGTGAGGGCTGTGCCAAGTGTGCGACCGCACAGGGCCTCATGCCTCTAGAGGGCCTCGCTCCTGGCCTGCATTTTGTGTCGTTTATGTCTTATTTTTATTACTGTTTTTCCACCCATTTTGTCCTTTGAAAGACAAAAATAGTCATAGCTGATAGACAGTATAAGATTCTGTGTATAAGAATCAGTAAAGCTGTTTGTTGTTAAGATGACAAAAAGTTTTAAATGTTAAACTTTTAGGCTGGTCTAGAGCCCTGCATTTCACCCCGACTTTTTTACGCACCTCGGGCCGGGCTTCGGGCCAATTTTCATGCCATAGTTCAGACGCGGGCTAGGCCTTGGGCCTGTTTTAGGCTTCTCCTTATTTTTATATTTTAGACATCAATCAATTAGTGATGAAGAAAATCGCCACGCTGGTGGAAACAATATAAAGACCGTGCTACCAGGACTGTCAAAAGCAACTCAACGGTGTTTATTGTCCTGCAGTACAGCTAAAGAGATCTGCGTTCAAATGCATGCAATAGGCTTAAACTTACCGCAAAGCATCGGCAAGTAATTACCAAAAATGTGTCAGGGGGAAATAGGAAAGAGATATTTGAATTATTTACTAATAAATAGAGTTTTCTGAGTCTGTGTCGCAAGGAAAGTTGTCGATCCTGATCGCCACCTCTTCAAGAGATACACACCTTTAGAGAGAAGTGCATCTTACAGATTTGACTAAGAAAGAGGTTTTGTTTTGATTTGTGTTTTATTAATTTAATCTGTAGTCATTTAAAACTGTTTCATATATTTGTATATCTATATATATATATTCGATATATATATATATATATATATATATATATATATATATATATATCATGTCTATGAGGCTTGTAGGCTATTTGCTGAGTTTCGGTTCATTTTTTGAAGCGCTCCTGTTCAAGACGCAAAGGCAGAAAGGGCATCATGTTTGTTTTCTTTATTTTATAAAAGCTCAAGGGTTTTTTTTTTTTTTTTTTTTTGAGTGCACACAAATAAAAGTAGACCCTTTACAGTTACGAATGATGCATTGCTCTAACCTTTATGAGCAAAAATTAAAAGTAGTCCCTTTACAGTTACGAATTGTTCGTTGATTTATCTTTTTTTAGCATTTATTAATGTTTGTCAAGTGTTTTATATTTAAGGACTGATTGACGATGGGCCGTTGAATTATTAGAAAAATAATGCACACCCAAGGTTGTGTGAATTAGGCTACCTCTGTGTGCCCCTTAACAGTGTTCTGCAGCAGCGTCTCTAGACAGTGCTGTTATTTCCTTCGCTAGTGAGAAATGTCATGTGTATTTACTTTTGGAAAATCATCTGTCATGTTGTTGTTTTTGTTAGTCCTGTAATTTCCGTTATTACAGTTAACAATGCGAAGTGATATGGAACTGTAATGGGGTCAAGAGAGCTGCCTGGAACTACATTCACCATGCAGGGCTCTAGGCTGGACTGCCTCAGTGGTCCAACAGCACTCGTCAATGTCAAAATGATCAAGATGGCCAATCAAATCAAAGAATGCATGTCTTACTGTCACTGTCACAATGCAACTAGAGTTCGTGGAAAGTAGTACTGTATCAGAAAACTGTTTTACGATATAAATGTTCAGTGACTGACAGTAATAGACTATTTAGTGATGCAAACTACTCAACTTTTTATTAAATTTTGCTGTTTTGAATTGAAAATATGCGATCATGATTCATTTAGCCTAAATAACAAATTAATGTGGCAAGAGACGTTTGCATATTCGACTATAGACATAGCCTACGAATAAGAGTGAATGTGCACATTTTAAAATAAAATATTATTTTCAAATAGTGTAGGCCTAAATTGATTACTACTTCATATGAAGAGTTCAGATGCAAAAGCCTCTAAGTGCCGTTTGAAATTTTCTTTAAAAATGAACATTTTTATCAGGCTCCCATGGGTAGGTTCAGTAATTTCACTTTAATGGCAATGCATAGTTTATTTTCTTTCCCATTACAGTAAAATAACTAAACATAAACATAAGAGCATGAGAAAATTATCATTTTAGAAGAAATTTTGGATGGCACTTAGAGGCTTTTGCATTTGAACTCTTCATATTTAACTACAAACCTAGAACTTATTTTAGCATTCTTATTTACCTATATAATTGCTTTATGAGCGGTGGTGCGTGACCGTGATTCGTGTGCAAGCATGTCAGTGAGCACGGCATAAACAATCGATCTGATGTGTGTTAAAGTTTCATTTGTTTACTATTGCAGCCCCCCCCGCCCCCCCCCACCCCCACACACACAAACAAAATTGTAGAGGGCCTCGAACGTCAACTTCGCACAGGGCCTCGCACCCCCCTTGAGACGGCCCTGGCCACATCACAGTCTTTATGTGATTGTCCCAAGGTGATCTTGGCTTTTTAAATCAATAACACTTAAGTTGCAGCTTCTCTTTTACCCTTCAGAAAATATGCTCATCCAATCAACGAGGGCATGCTCAAAGGGTTATGGGAGCCAGTGTGTTTGCCAACACATAGCTTTCATCAAATCAGGGAGAGCAATAACAGCTGAAATCTGTCCAATCTCATAGCCAAAGCAAATTTAGTGCAGGGCCAGGACTTGTCTGCACAGTGAAATATTTCCCGGATGTTACACCATTTAAACATAATTTCTGAGAATAAAAATACTATTCCGAATTTTAATACTGCATTAAGCCAACTTAAAGTTTGTCTTGACGAACTTTTTTATCTAGTTATTATTATTCTTTTTCTGAGACTAAAATTTCTGACTCTAACTCCTCCTAGAGCTTTAAAACTCTACAGACTTCAAACTCAGCCCA
Source organism: Cyprinus carpio (assembly GCF_018340385.1). NCBI lineage: Eukaryota > Metazoa > Chordata > Actinopteri > Cypriniformes > Cyprinidae > Cyprinus > Cyprinus carpio. The sequence goes on from NC_056592.1 coordinate 24,330,004, forward strand.
GCTCTTCAGACTGATCTCGCCTGGTGTGCTATATCTTTTTCTAACTGATCGGACTTATGGTTTTCATAAAAATTAAGATTAAAAATCATAAAAATCCCATAGACTTGCATTGAAAAGTCTCTGCTTATCTGAACATTCCGTAAACTCCAACTGTCAAAAAAATTCAAATCTAAACACACTGAAGCCCATTAGACTCAATCAGACTTCCCTTCTATGTACTATTACTAACCCATTTAAACTCGTTCAGTTCAGACTCATCTATCTATCTATCTATCTATCTATCTATCTATCTATCTATCTATCTATCTATCATCTAACTGTTTCTATCTATCTATCTATCTATCTATCGATCTATCTATCTATCTGACTGTTTCTATCTATCTATCTATCTATCTATCTATCTATCTATCATCAGACTGTTTCTGTCTGTCTATCTATCTATCTATCTATCTATCTATCTATCTATCTATCTATCTATCTATCTATCTATCATCTGACTGTTTCTATCTATCTATATATCTATCTATCTATCTATCTATCTAATTATGCTAGCCACATGCTAGTCACTTGCTAATCATGCTAGAAACATGCTAGTGACATGTGACATGCTACTCGCATGCTAATCATGCTAGTGACATGCTAGCGACATGCTAGTCATTTGCTAATCATGCTAGCGACATGCTAGTAACTTGCTAATCATGCTAGCAACATGCTAGTCACTTGCTAATCATGCTAGGAACATGCTAGTAACATGCTAATCGTGCTAGAAACATGCTAGCGACATGGTAGTAACTTGCTAATCATGCTAGTCACTTGCTAATCATGCTAGAAACATGCTAGCGAAATGCTAGTCACTTGCTAATCATGCTAGTCACTTGCTAATCATGCTTGAAACATGCTAGTGACATGCTAGTCACTCGCTAATCATGCTAAAAACATGCTAGCGACATGCTAGTCACCCGCTAATCATGCTAGAAACATGCTAGCGACATGCTAGTCACTCGCTAATCATGCTAAAAACATGCTAGTGACATGCTAGTCACTTGCTAATCATACTAGAAACATGCTAGCGACATGCTAGTCACTCGCTAATCATGCTAAAAACATGCTAGTGACATGCTAGAAACATGCTAGTAACTTGCTAATTATGCTAGCAACATGCTAGTTACTAGCTTATGCTAGAAACATGCTAGTAACTTTGCTAATCATGCTAATGACATGCTACTCACTTGCTTTATTAAACTTCTTAAACTTTTCAAACTTTCTAAACTTTTCAAACTTTCTGTTCAGGCTTTCTCAAGCCAACTTAAAGTTTGTCTTGATGAACTTTTTTATCTAGTTTCTTTTGGAACCTTGCCGTATACACAGAGGCATTTCCATGACATAATAGAAATGGAACAATCTATTGCTATAATACTTATGTGGAATATCACGATATGCTTTATCAATAACATTTGTACACATGGAAATTTCTGAAGTAGTAAAACCAGTTCATTAGAAAATGGTATTCCAAATATTTTTGTCCCAATAGTGTAGGTTTGTGAAAACAGGGTTCCCACTCTTTCATGAACACCAGATTCAAGGACTTTTTAAAGTACCATTTTATTAAATCAAGCACCTTTGAAATTCACACCCCCAGCACATAACTTCATGAAAGTCCTTACTGTTCTTACCATTTCACTTACACTTAATATTTACATAAAGAAATGTCAGAGTAATAATGATGTTTTGAATGTGTAGTTGTTTATAAATTTAAACCGTTTTAGACAGTCGTGTTTAAAGGACTTGAAATCCATTAAGTTCAATAATGCTAATATTCAAATGCAGTTTCTGAAATATTGATAAAAAATGCATGACATTGGTTTTTGCTGTAGTTCTTGTACAAAATTTAAGAGTTTTTAAATTAAGAATGTCTCAATTTTTTAATTAATAAAAAGCTGCTAAATGTTGTGATAACATTAAAATTATTTTGTAAATCTCTTTTTATTGTAAATCCCATTGAATTTGCACTTTCCCGGCATTGAGACTGATAGCCTAATTAGCACTGCTTCTCCATAGGTTAATGCGCTAGACTTTGGGATTGGGTTCCCGTGGGACGCAAATCTCCGGTTAGGGTAAAAACCCCCCGCTACCGCGAGATTTGCCTATTTAAATACCCCGCATATTGATAGCGGCTCACTGATGTGCGAAAATTATATGCCATATACTGGAGCAGGACACACATTGCAGGAACGCGGGAGGTAGGGGTACAACGGGGCTAAAGGCACACCTTAAGAAAAACTGTGCTATTCACTGCGCCTAAAATATGTTTATATTTCAAAATAATACATACAAAAATAATAAATCCAAAAATATGTTTGTATTGACTATTAACGGAGCAACTGATTTTGTGTGAAAATAAACAATTCAAGTTATTTTTTTTTGTTTAAAAATCCTATAAATGTATGAGGTGGCAAGAGGGGCCTTTTACCCAACACGGGGGAAGAGGCGCCCCAGCACAGGGTAAAAGGCCCACAGAGGACCATAGATACAATACCTTAAGCTAAAATAATGTTTTTTTTTTTTTTTTTTTTTTTTTTTTTTTTTTTATAATGTTTAAGTTAATACTTCAAAACATTCACTTTCGCAGAGTTTGTACTATTTTCTGCACATTTTGAAAAATATAAATTATTTTTTATTCAGTCTGCATATAGGCGTTGTGTGGCATATCGCCGAAAATAACTTAAATTACACTTTCAGTTTTTTAATCGTACAGGTAAGAGCAATACATCAATAGAATCTGTAAAGGGTCTACTTTTATTTGTATACACACATAATAAGAAAACTTTGGGCATTTTATAAAATAAAGAAAACAAACAGAGTGCGCTGTCTGCAGCCTTTGTCTACGTGATCTTCATTTAGAAATACGTTATTAAAATGAACTGAAACTTAACAAATACTCTACAAAGAGATATGAGAGATATTTCTATAGAAATCTTGACATGTCTACTTTTTAAACAACACATCGACAACAAATATTAAGTAATAAAGTAATCCATATGAAACCAACGCGATGTCCAGTCTTTTACATCTCCCTTCACTATGCGACCACGCCCAATACTGATGCACGGGTCGGGGTTTTTTCCAACCCGCGGGTCCCTATTTTATGAAATTATTTGGCCCGCCCCAACCCATCCCCGCAAATAAAGTAACATTTCCTTACCCGCCCCAACCCGACCCGCAGGTTATGAGGCAGCCTATTATGATTCAGCTATCAAACTGCCCAGCTATTTCACTTCAGCACCGCATTTCTCACACACACACACATGCGAGGATTAGCGCATGTAGCCGGTGAAGTCTCTATCCACAAAAAGACGTCGTACATCGTCTGCAGATATAAGGTTTTTCATTGCACTTTAACAAGTAATCTGAACGGCCTATATATGTGTAATATTTTAAACGAGCCCTCACTAACTGAGTTTAATGCCACAGTCATGTTAGAATGCATCTCATTCTTGTTTCTGTGGCGGTGCGTCGAGCTCGTCATGAGGCGCGCGGTCCAGAGCGCTGTATGACTGATGCATCAGTTCAATTCAACACTACCTTCAAATATATGAACTTACCTGTTTTGAATAGCCTACTTTATATTTAACGTGTTTTTTATGTCCAATATTAGTGTTAAACTGTTGGACTTCAAATGAAATATACTATTGATTTTTACCGTTGACTGACTTTGCAGAACATTTAGACTGATAACTTCCGTGCGCAGATGCGGCAAATTTGTCACAGGACGCGCGATATGACAGTTGCGTCCGACTACTTATGAACTAGCCGTTTTAAATACAGTATTTTTATATTTAACGTTAGTTTATCAGTATGTTTGAAAGTATTTTTTTTTTTTTTTTTTTTTGATTATTGGTGATTATTTGATTATGATTTATTCCACTCTCTTGGGCACCTGCGTGGTTTAAAACACCAAATAGTTAGCCTATGCTATGACATGAACAAAAAGTCTCTCTCTTGCTTCACCCATGCACGATAATATCGTGTATCGTCGATCTGATCTGATTTGAAAAATTACCATATCGCCCAACACGACAATATGTTTTTTGTTGTTGTTGTTTTGTTTTGTTTTTAATGACCCGCCCCAACACGCCCCGCAAGTGTTTTGTTCTGTTTTTGACAGAAGCACATATCGGACAATTTTAAAAATATCAGCATAAACAAAACTGATTTCAAATTTAATTTAAGCACTTTCAAGGACCTATGTTAGTTTTCAAGTACTTTCCAGGCCTTGAATCCATATGTCTGAAATTCAAGTACTTTCAAGTACTTTCAAGAAGCGTGGGAACCCTGTGAAAAAGAATTTCCAGAGGTAAATAAAAAAAATAAAATTCAAAAATGTTTTTTGACCTTGAATGAAGTATTCATTTGAAAATAATTTTGATTCAAGCCATTATGATTACAGAGGTATAAACTGAAAAAGCAAATATATCTACTACAGTTCTGAAAAGTGTCTGATTGAGTGCCTGAGCAATGGGGTTAATTTAAATCCTTTTCATCAACTTTGGGAAAACGTTTATGGCTTTGGTGTCTGATGTCTTGTCAAAGGATCTCTGCAAATACGATATGGTTCTAGTGCTTTGACCCATAATAAGAAGAATAAATATGTAAACAGTATGTTCCTAGTACCATTCTAAAACCTTCATAATAATAAAAATTAAACTATACACATATTAAAATCTCTAATGATCAATTTGAAGGAGGCTTGGCGTTTTACACCCATATATGTAGTAAAAGAACACCCACACTAAAGGATCAGTGCAAGATTATTATTGATTGTGTTCTTACAATACATACCTGATGATTCTAGGATTGTTACAGCAATCTCCTTACGCAGCTTTGACAGGTGGTGCTTATTGGAAGGTATGACGATTTCAGATGGTGTCATTGGAAAAGCCTCCACTGTCTCCTTAGCCATCTGTTGGATACATAAATGTAATAAAATAAACTTGCAAAATGAATTAGACACAGCAGAATAGGAAACTGATATATTACACTATTGAGATATGCAAAAATGAATGTTGTTCCAAGGCTACATTAAATTGTATAGTTACCTGCATGACATAAATGCCACAGCTGTAACCATCTTTCTGTATGCTGTGGGGCAAGACACCTGTTGTCCATTTCACATCCACCCACTCAGTTTTATTGAGAACTATTTGCCGCATCTTGAAGTATTGTCTAAACATATGTGAGAATTGTATATTATTGCATTTACAATTGGTCAGTATGTCACTAAACTATTACCTACGATGTTAAGAATCGCACTTCATATTGTACTGTTTGACAATAAAACATAAATAATACAATACCTGAATCTATAACAGCAAGTTCGGAATCTTTTTCTTCATCATTCCCTTGGGGATCCACCACAAAGGCTTTCTGCAATGTCCTGTTGAGATACTATTAAAAACATATAGTTTATTTAGTTTTCCATGTCCGTAAGTAATGAACTGTGATTTGATCATTGTTTTACACACCAGAAATTTCCAATGGTTACTGTGTACTTGTATGAATCCAATGATGGCATCATAGCTCTCAAAGTTGACCTGCAAAAAAGATGAAATATACCACATTAATTGGGCTTGTCCTTCTGACCTTTTCATTGTGCATCAAATAATAACTGTAAAGTCTAACCTTTTTGTAAGTGTAATTTGACATTGCAGACCTCTCCCCAAATACAATGACACCGGCATAGTAGTGGTTGAATAAAAATATTTTTCTTCCACAGTCTTTTGCATTCAACAGTGTTTGGAAGTAGCATTCAATAACCTGATAACAATAAAGAAAATTAAATTTATGCCCTTAAAATTTATCACAGTATTTTTTATATATATATTTTACTTATTAGTCTACCAGTACTGACACTGAACCCCAATGACTTTTTAATTTTTTTTAAATTCAGTGTATAAATCAACTGTATACAACAACAATAATTGTGTTGTAATAAGACATAATGTACGTTCTGTGTATATATTTACATTTCATGTCCAAAAATGATTTCACATAAAACTCTAGCACTACAAATATGACAATACATGCTGAAATGTAGGGTCAAAATCAAATGTAGCATTTACAGTGGTAGGTAATGTAAATCCTAACATTTCTAACTGTACATCAAGGCTTGCAAAACAATGGTAGACATATAATTACCTCCCCATTCAACCAGTTGTGTGGTTTGAGGCTTTTGAAATCTGTTATGTGCAATGTATATATTGCATCCGTGTCAAGTGACTTCAGCACTGCAACTACTATTTCACTGTCCTTTGAATTCCAAGAAGCCTAAAAAAACATTGTATTGTACATGAAAAAATAAATAATATAATGCATATTGCACAAACACTACACAACAAGAAATGACCAAAGATCTAGAATTTATTTGATCAAAGCGCTGGAACTTTGTTTACATTTTTATGAACATCCTTCATCCTTCATCCTGAACAGCATATGCAAAACACTTCCATAGAGACTTGGAGTAGGATTCTTTTTTCTTTTTGTTTTTCTTTCTGCTAAGTTCTACAAGGACACATAATTTCTTGTTGTCTACAAGTGCACTGATAAATAAAAGGTCTTGATATATATTAAAAGCATGTAAATTTATCCATAGTGGATATTTTATGCAGATATGTAAGAAAGTTAATGAAATGATCTCTTAACAGAGGCACATTGTCACACACACGCACACACACACACATTCATTTTTGTGAAAATTGGGAACATCGCATAGGCGTAATGGTTTTTATACTGTACAAACTGTATGTGCTATTGGCTTAAACCTACCCTACACCTAACACCTACCCCTCACAGGAGACTGTGCATTTCTACTTTCCCCCCAAAAACTCACTCACTCACACAAAAGTGGGGACATAGGGTAATGTCCTGAAAAGTTACCTTCACCTTGTAGTACCTGTGTCATTGTACACATTTATGTCCTGATTTGTCACAAAAACATCCACACACACACACACACACACACACACACACACACACACACACACATTATATAACAGATACAATTTTTTATTTTATTTTTTACCTGTACAATGTCATCATGACAGGCATGAGTTGTGGCCTCTGTGTCTGTTTTTTCCTTTTTGCCTTTGTGCTTTGTTACAGAAGCTTTTGATGCCTGTGAAAACAAACAGAAGATAATTAACATTTACCTTTTTTGTGAAACACACTGAGAATAATATAGACTATGTGTAAAATAACATGTCGTCATGTGCCAAAAGTTGACTTAGTCTTACCTGTGAAGTGTCTGACACAACTTCAACACTGTCTGTTCCTTTGATTTTGGTTTTGGGCTGTGCTTTTGATAGCTATGAAAACAAACAGAAGATAATCAACATTTATGTGTAGATATGAAACTACAAATGTTAAATAGTTTATATGTATTTAAATATGCCTTCATGCCTGTGAAGTAGTCTTACCTGTGAAGTTTTTGATGCTCCTTTGACATGGTGTGGCTTTATCCTTCTGGACCTCTGCTGCCGAACAGAAACTTTTGATTCCTGAGAGGACAATCAAAATGGAATCAATATTTATATGTTGTTGTGATAAAAATAGCTAATGTATTATTCTATATTGTCCTGCCCTTGAAAGTGTCAAAAGTTGACATATTCTTGCCTGTGAAGTGTCTGACACAACCTCAACACTGTCGGTTTCTTTGTTTTTGGTATGAGCTTCTGATACCTATTAGAACAATCAGAAGAAAAGCTACATTTATGTGTAGTTGTGAAAATATAAAAATATTAATTAGTCTATATGTAATTGAAAACAACGTCATGCCCTTGAAGTAGTCTTACGTCTGAAGTTTTAGACACTCGTTTGACATGGTGTGGTTTTGTGTTTCTAGACTTCCGTTGTGGAACAGAAGCTTGTGCTTCCTGAGAAAACAATCAAAATGTAATCAATATTTATCCATGGAATCCATGTTGTTTTGACACAAATTATTAATGTAATTGTCTACATTGTCATGCCCTAGAATTGCCCTTATTCTTACCTGTGAAATTTTGGACTCAATTGTGACATAATCTCCTTCCTCACTGGACTTTGGGTGACCGACTGAAGGTTTTGATGACTACAAAAACAGACAGAAATAAAGGACGTGATGCAGTGTGTAACAATTCACTTTTCTGTTAATAATAGAACATTGTATTATATAATTTCATCTTTCTATTGTCATCTATGCATATTTTTAAAAAAATTATTGGGTTTTAAAATGTCCATCCCTAATACTCACTTTTGCTTTTGGAGAAGGTATTACATCTGGTGTATGAAAGTACTTTGTTTTATTCCTATTTCGGTCACACACGCTCTTCTTGGCCCATTTTTCTTCAGAGTCCTCCAGTCCTCCTTTTTTCACACTGAAACACTTCTGTAATATTCTGTCAGGAAGGTTGTGTTGCAGAATGTGCTCCCTGTACCGGCCTTGTAATGATGCATACATTTTTTGAATGAATGTTGCTGGACGATGGTGCAGTTTTTTCTGTAATATTTTATCTTTTAAAATGCAGAACCAGTTTTCTGCATGACAATTTGTGTCATGGGTTTTCTGTACTTCATCGTCATCTGTAGACTCTTTAGCGTTGTGTCTTGTCAAATCGCCAAGCATTATCCCTGACCAGAGTGGGAAAATTGGCATATAATCTTCCATGAGAAAATCCAGTATCCCTGGACAATGGTATTTATTGTTGCCAATTTCTGTTTCTTCTTCTGGATCAACATTACACATGACAGTGTCAAGTACACTATCAAATTCTTTGGTGAACGGTGACCTGGCCAGTATGGTTTTCGCCTCTGAAGGGATGTAGTCATCCACTGGCGGCTTCACATCAAGTGTGTCTTCTGGAATTGTTATTCCACTAATGTGGTCATGAAGTTGTTTCAGACACTGGTTGACACACTTTGTGTTTTGTTTAGTGTAGAACACATGGCACATGCATTTGAAAATTTCTACTGCCCTCTTAAGACTTGTGGTATTAATCAGTTGTGCCACACAGTGAGTGGCAAATTCCTTCAAGCCTTTGTCAGTTGTTTTTTTGCCAATGGCTCCTTGCACTGCCTTAATTATATGGGCAGAACATAAGTGAAGAACAGTTTGTCTACTAAAGTCTGTGATTGTGTCATTCCCTTTCACTAATTTGTAGCATTCCATTAGATACATATGTATGTCTTGTTTGTTGAATGACAACAGGACACTCTGGATGAGTGCCCAACTGTAGTCGGTTTCAACCTGGTGTATGTTGTATGTTGTCAGTTTCCGTATCTTTGTTACAGTCTGATGCAACCAGAAAGAAACATTTGGGATGGTGTGGTCATTTGTTACCATTTCAGAGATGGGGAGAGGAGGCTTGTCTTTTCCATGCCCCGGTAGAGTGATGCTGTAATACAACACCCTCTTTGCCTGACTTGGGATCCGACTCACCACCCCTCCAGTTGCATCTAAATGCAGGGTAACAGGACATCCTTTTCGGAGGTGTTGAATGAAAATTACCAGTCCAGTCTCTGTGTATAAATGAACACCAAACGGGTCCACCTGCAGATGCTGAACATATCCAGGGCAAAATCTGTAAGACTGATCTGTGTCTCTTATGATTTTCTGAGTCAACATCAGCTCCAGGATCACATCATCATGCAGTCTGCAGCTTTTCCGAACTTCACTGGAAATTACTTTGAGTATGTTTTTACTTAAACTCCTACTGATGTTTCCAGACATCAACTCAGGAATGGGTGTTTTTCTGAGATTTCTGTAGTACACATTACTTACTCCTTTGAACACTTCTTTGGCAATCTTGCCTCTCTTTTGATAACTTGCAGGGCGGGACCCTACCTCCTCTTTCGAGTCAGTTACCTTACCAATTCTTGTAACTGTAACTGGAATTCGTTTGTCACTGCTCAATGGTTTTTGTCTGATCCGGAACACATAATGCGCATTGCAAGATTTAAAGGAACATGATGCCTTCACTGTCATAAATGGACAATGATACTTTCTACTGCGAGCAACCTTTAAATGCTGGTACGTGAAAACAAGTGTGCAGCAAGGATTTTGTTTCCTAAATTTTTCATAAATGACGTGTGTCCATGATGTCTTCAGTTTCCTACTTCCCGGCAAAGGCCTTATCTTTTTCCACTTCTCTGCAGAAATGTAAACTGTAAAACACTTGGGTCCTGGCCTTGTGGTTCTGTATTTTATCTTTTGATGTTGGTCTAGCTTTGGTGCCTCGCCACGCTCTCCATCGCTGTCCGTCAGCCCCACAGGTGAGGGATGGTCCGCAGACTTTGGTGTCTCACCGCGCTCTCCATCGCTCTCCGTCAGCTCCACAGGTGAGGGATGGTCCGCAGGCTTTGGTGCATCGCCGCGCTCTCCATCGCTGTCCGTCAGCCCCACAGGTGAGATATGGTCCGCAGGCTTTACATCACTGCCTTTATCATCATAGCTTTTTGGTTTCATAACATGTGTTCTGAGTCCTCTTCTATTTTGATGCCAAACAACATGAAGCCATCTACGGTTTTGATAAGTATTCACTCCAAAAACAGCTATAGACAGTTCTGACCATACCTCTGAACTCCAATCCGTTTTTTTCATCCTTATATTGACACCATCAAACTTGTCAATAAGTCGTGCAAGTCCTCCAGATTTCATCCATAAGTTGTGTTTTTTTTTTTTCACTCTACCCATTTTTAACATAAAACACTTTCTAAAACCAAATTATCCACATTGCACGTGCAGAATGAATGTCAGCGTCCAATAGTGATGTAACGAAACTTAAACACAGTGGAATCCTGGGATGTAAAATTATTTATTTTATTTCTTTGAACGACTTCTTGATGCATAAAAATATTACAGTCTAAATGTATAAATAACTTTTTATCGACTCTATTTAAAAATATATGTATAAAATAAATATATGTGCGTAATATTCCGTTTAGGCGCTGTTCCAAATAAGGCCAGTTGGTGTCACCAACTCAATTAGAAATGCTTTTTATAACATACATTGTTGTTGCTGTAATGTAAACGTTATTTATAAATATTACAAAAACAGATTTTAAATTACAATTTTTAATTCCTAAAATGTTTTTAAAGATGAAAATATAATTTACTGTAAAATAAAGTAAAATTCGTGTAACTGCAATTTGTACAACTCATATATCTGCCTGGATATTAAGTATCTTGCAGTGTCTCTATTAATGTCTTATATAATAAAAACAACAGCAAGTTGTGTCAATTAGGTTTTTTGTTCAATGTTATTTATTTATTTGTCATATTGACATGTAAAATTTCAGCAAACATAACTGTGCTTATAAAAAAAAAATATTAACAGAATAATGTAATAAATGACAAATGACAATGAACATAAAGAGTTAAAAAAGTAAAATAAAATTATATACAAACTGAAGACAAAGTTCCTGTAAAAACAGTTTTTTTATCATTGCAGTGAGTGTGATTGAGTGGCAGTTTCTCTCTGCAGATGATGAGGTTTTAGGATGTGTCAGCATATGAAATGCAAAATTAAGTTTACAGTTACAACGTGTCTCCTTCCATTTACAATTGTTTATGCACTTCACAAAAAGGAAGAAGTTATATAAAGTCTTGGGCAGCTGTGACTGGGCATGTATACGCATAAACCCAAGTAACAACAACAACAATAATAATCAAACAGCATGGTGTCACAATATGAACAAGATGAAAAGTCAAGTGCAAGGCAATTGTGTTTATTTTATTGTGATAGGCAGAACTAGACTGAATATAAACAGTCACTGGAAGCTCACTTAACCGAAGTCAACAACTCGTAATTCATTATCTCCTCCAGAATAGTGTAAATGAAACTTTAAAGTCCAAGCAGGTGAACCCAGCATAACAGGTAAGTGCAGCACATAAAGATCAGGATTCAAGAGGTAAGGAAGGAGCAACACAGGAGCTTGCAACCTCAAGACCAGCCGAGTGAATGAGCTGAATGTCCTTATAAGCAGTGTAGCTAAGTAATTTCTGGTGGTGCGACTTAGAAGTCTGGTGATTCTGATCTATGTGGCAGGCATGGCATGTGGTTCTGTGACATATAAATTCAATATATTGTGGTGTATGGAAAAGGGTATGGTCCCCCACAAAGCAGCCTGAACATCTTCAGCACCACGGAGAGCATCATCAGAGGAAGCAACAGGGGCTGTGCCACACAGTAAGAGGGTTCAGGCCCGATGACAGCTCCAACACAGGTGTTCTCCTTTTTCCCTCTAACAGGCTAACTCAGCTGCAGGCTATTGGAGACAATCAACAAGCACCACATAAAAGGGAACAGAGAGGCATCAGTACTGCCTCAGCCGGGGAGATGAGCAGATGCTGGATCACCCTAAACCCAGATACTGGACTACTCTTAGGGACAGAGGCTCAGTGGGGTTGTGAGTAGCCTGAACACTTTGAACTAACCCTCCATCTCTTCTGTCTTCTCTCCAGAAAGATTGATCTGCCGCCCCAGAACTAACCACAGAAGGAAGAAAGGCTTTAGTTACAGTTTTTCCCCATCCCCTCTCCCTCACCTTATTGAAAAAATAAAGAGAATTAAGTTCTGCTCCACAGAATACCTGCCTGGTGCATTGTCTGTGTGGCCAATTTGTGCTAATCTCACCAAATCTTGTGTTCAGGGGCTTACAATATTAATTACCTACTTAATGGAGAAGAGTAGCGAAGTATACTCAGCTTGTCAGAGCTGCTCACACTGAGCAAAATGTAATCAAAAACCTAAAAAAAGGACAGAAACCATTTGTTTAGAAATAATTTACAATTTCAAATTTAAACCTGTATTTAAAATTAGGAATGAAATCATTTACCTGCAGGGAATGTGTTCAGACTCTGTGAAGTTGGATTGCTATCTCCAGAAAAGCAGTAATGATGTTATTTGACAGTTAAAGATTTGAGGTAAAAAAGGTCCGGGAATGAAAGAACCATTTCAGCATTAAAGTGTTCCCCGGGATGCATAGGTTCTAAATAGAAACTTTACTACTCCCAGCTCTGTGTGGATTAATTCCAATTTATTTTTATAGCTCTTTTCACAATAAATATTATTTCAAGGCAGCTTAACAGCAAATGCATTAGCAGATTTTAAATAAGTGTGTACTGGTCTGTGCTGCCATATTCTGTGGCGAATTTGCTTACAAGCAGTAAGGGCCTTAAATCTTTACCAGGAAAAAAAAAATTCTGTTGTTTAACAAGGTTAAAGAACATGATTTGGAGGGACTCAGTTCTTGAAAATAGAGCATAAAAAGTGATTATTATTATTATTATTATTATTATTATTATTATTATTATTATTATTATTATACGTTATTAAAATAATTGTGTGTGTGTGTCTGTGTGTCATTTTTTTACCAAAAGAGGCCATAATCCCAGACACAGACTCTCACACTACACACTATAGCCTGGACTACATTTCCCAGCAGCCATTTCAATAATAACACCATGCACCTGAGACCAATTACACACACACAGCTACAATCAATCAGACATGCTTTATAAGCATGGACTTCCTCTTCAAACTGCTGAGTATTGTTCTGCGTATAGTGCTGTCCTAGTGTTAGCTGCCTTACTGAGCCATTCTGTGTTTCTGTTTAATCTCCAGTATTGTTCTGCATTTATCGTTCACCAAGTGATAGCTGCTTTACGCAGCCCTTTCTAGTTTTCCCTGTCTTACGGAGCCCTTTCTAGTTTTCCCTGTCTTAGTTCCTAGTCTCAGTTCTTAAATTTAGTCTGTGCTATACCTGTTTGCTTATGTTTAGACCCAGCCTGTGTTTTTGACCACATATCCCTCTAATAAAGCTTGGAAATGGATCTGCACATCTTTCATCTTGTTTGTCCAGTTACAGTGTGTGTAATGTGTCATACTGGTATTCCCCTAGTTATGGGGTCGAAATGTCCCCACAGGTATTAAAATTTTGACTCTGTTGGAAGGGGGACAACACATTTTCTATATAGCACCAAAAGTGGTTCCCCTATGATTACGAGCCAAGAACCACTTTTGGTGCTATGTAGAGTGTATAGATGAGCCACACCTGCATATAATATATTTATATATTTACCATAGTAAAAAGCTATAGTAATAATTAGTATGTAAATGACATAATAAAAAAAAAAATTCACTCTGTGGACATGGACCCCAGGGCTGAACGTTGTTTTTAGGCTTTTGAGGGGGGCGCATATATATGCAAAACTCTAATTATTCTTATTAGTTTCTAAAGTGACTAAAGTCAGTCAAATTCAGATAAGAGAAGTGAGTGATTTTCTTAATTTATTGTTGTATTGATGTTATCAATGGAAAAAAAGCATCTGGTAAGTTTATTTTTTTAAGAGAAAAGAGAGGTTGTTGTTTATTAATAGTCCCCCCTCTATTAATTGATACTTTGAGTCTGAGTCTCCCTGAATAAAAAAAAATCTTACCAAAAAATGTTAATTCTGGACTTGCAATCTCACTACACACCAGTAGGGGTACAAAGACAGGTTGTAAAAGATGCCAACTTTCACTCTCTACTGATTTACACTGGATTCATGTCTCTATTTTCCTGCTGATGAAAATGATGTAAAAAAAAAAGAATGTTAACTTTGGAAATGCAATTCCTTAATCAGCCACTAGGGTACAAAAGAGGTTGTGAAAAAATGCCCACTGTCCCCCTCTTTTGACTGTCACTTGTCTCATGTCTCCATCATCCTGCTGGTGAAAGTAATTACAAATAGAAGGATCATTTTGGACATGCAATTCCCTAATCAGCCAGGGGTAAAATAAGAGGTTGTGAAAAATGCCCACTGTCCCCCTCTATTGATGGATACCAGTTTTATGTCTCTATCTTTCTGCTGAAGAAAGTTATTACAAAAAGAAAGTGAATTTTGGACATGCAATTCCCTATTCAGCCACTTGGGGTAAAATGAGTGGGTTGCAAAAAATGTCCACTATCTGCCTCTATTGATTGACACTGGTTTCATGTCTCTATCTTCCTGTTGAAGAAAGTTATTACAAAAAGAAGGTTAATTTTGGACATGCAATTCCCTAATCAGGCACTTGTGGTAAAATAAGAGGTTGTGAAAAATGTCCACTATCTGCCTCTATTGATTGATACTGGTATCATGTCTCTATCTTACAGCTGAAGAAAGTTATTACAAAAAAAAGGTTAATTTTGGACATGCAATTCCCTTTTCTAACAGTAGGGGTAAAAACAATGGTTGTGAAACATGTCCAATGTGCCCCTCTATTGACTGTCACTTGTCTCATGTCTCCATCATCCTGCTGGTGAAAGTTATTACAAAAAGAAGGATCATTTTGGACATGCAATTCCCTAATCAGCCACTTGGAGTAAAATAAGAGTTTGTGAAAAATGCCCACTGTCCCCCTCTATTGATGGACACCAGTTTTATGTCTCTATCTTTCTGCTGAAGAAAGTTATTACAAAAAGAAAGTTAATTTTGGACATACAATTCCCTAATCAGCCACTTGGGGTAAAATAAGAGGTTGTGAAAAATGCCCACTGTCCCCCTCTATTGACGGATACCAGTTTTATGTCTCTATCTTACTGCTGAAGAAAGTTATTACAAAAATAATTTTAATTTTGGACATGCAATTCCCTATTCAGCCACTTGGGGTAAAATGAGTGAGTTGCCAAAAATGTCCACTATCTGCCTCTATTGATTGACACTGGTTTCATGTCTCTGTCTCCCTGTTGAAGAATGTTATTACAAAAAGAAGGTTAATTTTGGACATGCAATTCCCTTTTCTAACAGTAGGGGTAAAAACAATTGTTGTGAAACATGTCCAGTGTCCCCCTCTATTGACTGTCACTTGTCTCATGTCTCCATCATCCTGCTGGTGAAAGTTATTACAAAAAGAAGGATCATTTTGGACATGCAATTCCCTGATCAGCCACTTGGAGTAAAATAAGAGTTTGTGAAAAATGCCCACTGTCCCCCTCTATTGATGGACACCAGTTTTATGTCTCTATCTTTCTGCTGAAGAAAGTTATTACAAAAAGAAAATTAATTTTGGACATACAGTTTCCTAATCAGCCACTTGGGGTAAAATAAGAGATTGTGAAAAATGTCCACTGTCCCCCTCTATTGACTGTCACTGGTCTCATGTCTCCATCATCCTGCTGATGAAAGTTATTACAAAAAGAAAGAAAATTTTGGACATGACATTCCCCTTTTCTACCAGAAGGGCTAAAATGAAAGGTTGCGAAAAATGTCCACTTTCCCCCTCAATTGACTGTCACTGGTTTCATGTCTCTGTCTCCCTGCTGTAGAAAGATATTACAAAAAGAAGGTACATTTTGGACATGCAATTCCCTAATCAGCCACTAGTGGTAAAATGAAAGGTTGTGAAAAATGTCCACTGTCCCCTTCTATTGATTGACACTGGTTTCATGTCTCTGTCTCCCTGCTGAAGAAAGTTATTACAAAAAGAATGTTAATTTTGGACATGCAATTCCCTAATCAGCCACTAGGGGTCAAATGAAAGGTTGTTAAAAATGTCCACTGTCTCCCTCTATGGACTGACACTGGTCACATTTTTCTATCTTTCTGCTAACAAAAGTAATTACAAAAAGAAAGTTAATTTTGGACATACAATTCCCTAATCAGCCACTTGGGGTAAAATAAGAGATTGTGAAAAATGTCCACTGTCCCCCTCTATTGACTGTCACTGGTCTCATGTCTCCATCATCCTGCTGATGAAAGTTGTTACAAAAAGAAGGATAATTTTGGACATGACATTCCCCTTTTCTACCAGTAGGGCTAAAATGAAAGGTTGTGAAAAATGTCCACTCTCCCCCTCAATTGACTGTCACTGGTTTCATGTCTCTGTCTCCCTGCTGAAGAAAGTTATTACAAAAAGAATGTTAATTTTGGACATGCAACTCCCTAATCAGCCACTAGTGGTAAAATGAAAGGTTGTGAAAAATGTCCACTGCCCCTTCTATTAATTCACACTGGTTTCATGTCTCTGTCTCCTTGCTGTAGAAAGACATTACAAAAAGAATGTTAACTTTGGACATGCAATTACCTAGTCAGCCACTTGGGGTAAAATGAAAGGTTGTGAAAAATGTCCACTGTCTCCCTCTATTGATTGACACTAGTTTTATGTCTCTATCATTCTGCTAACAAAACCTATTACAAAAAGAATGTTAATTTTGGACATGCAACTCCCTAATCAGCCACTAGTGGTAAAATGAAAGGTTGTGAAAAATGTCCACTCTCTCCCTCTATTGATTGATACTGGTTTCATGTCTCTGTCTCCCTGCTGTAGAAAGATATTACAAAAAGAATGTAAATTTTGAACATGCAATTACCTATTCAGCCACTTGGGGTAAAATGAAAGGTTGTGAAAAATGTCCACTGTCTCCCTCTATTGATTGACACTGGTTTTATGTCTCTATCGTTCTGCTAACAAAACCTATTACAAAAAGAAGGTTAATTTTGGACATGCAATTCCGTTTTCTGCCATTAGGGTTAAAACAAAGGTTGTGAAAAACGTCCACTCTACCCTCTATTGATTGACACTAGTATCTTGTCTCTGTCTCCCTGCTGTTGAAAGTTATTACAGAAAGAAGGTTAATTTTGGACATGCATTTCCCTAATCAGACACTTGGGGTAAAATAAGAGGTTGTGAAAAATGCCCACTGTCCCCCTCTATTGATGGACACTGGTTTTATGTTTCTATCTTTCTGCTGAAGAATATTATTACAAAAAGAAAGTTAATTTTGGACATGCAATTCCCTATTTAGCCACTTGGGGTAAAATGAGGGGTTGTGAAAAATGTCCACTATCTCTCTCTATTAATTGACACTGGTTTCATGTCTCTGTCTCCTTGCTGTAGAAAGATATTACAAAAAAGAATGTTAATTTTGGACATGCAATTACCTATTCAGCCACTTGGGGTAAAATGAAAGGTTACAAAAAATGTCCACTCTCTCCCTCTATTGATTGACACTGGTTTCATCTCTCCGTCTCCCTGCTGAAGAATGTTATTACAAAAAAAAGGGGAATTTTGGACATGCTATTCCGTTTTCTGCCAGTAGGGTTAAAACAAAGGTTGTGAAAAATGTCCACTCTCTCCCTCTATTGATTGACATTAGTATCATGTCTCTGTCTCCCTGCTGTAGAAAGTTATTACAGAAAGAAGGTTAATTTTGGACATGCATTTCCCTAATCAGACACTTGGGGTAAAATAAGAGGTTTTGAAAAATACCCACTGTCCCCCTCTATTGATGGACACTGGTTTCATGTCTCTGTCTCCCTGCTGAAGAAAGTTATTACAAACAGAAGGTTAATTTTGGACATGCAATTCCATTTTCTACCAGTAGGTGTAAAATGAAAGGTTGTGAAAAATGTCCACTGCCCCTTCTATTGATTGACACTGGTTTCATGTCTCTGTCTCCCTGCTGTAGAAAGATATTACAAAAAGAATGTTAATTTTGGACATGCAATTACCTATTAAGCCACTTGTGGTCAAATGAAAGGTTGTGAAAAATGTCCACTCTCTCCCTCTATTGATTGATACTGGTTTCATGTCTCTGTCTCCCTGCTGTAGAAAGATATTACAAAAAGAATGTTAATTTTGAACATGCAATTACCCTATTCAGCCACTTGGGGTAAAATGAAAGGTTGTGAAAAATGTCCACTGTCTCCCTCTATTGATTGACACTGGTTTTATGTCTCTATCGTTTTGCTAACAAAACATATTACAAAAAGAAGGTTCATTTTGGACATGCAATTCCGTTTTCTGCCAGTAGGGGTAAAATGAAAGGTTGTGAAAAATGTCCACTCTCTCCCTCTATTGATGGACACTGGTTTCGTGTCTCTATCTTTCTGCTGAAGAAAGTTATTACAAACAGAAGGTTAATTTTGGATATGCAATTCCATAATCATCCACTTGGGGTAAAATAAGAGGTTGTGAAAAATGTCCACTGTCCCGCTCTATTCATTGAGACTGGTTTCATGTCTCTGTCTCCCAGCTGTAGAAGGTTATTACAAAAAGAAGGTTAATTTTGGACATGCAATTCCCTAATCAGCCACTTGAGGTAAAAAAGGGGGTTGTGAAAAATGTCCACTGTCCTCCTCTATTGACTGACACTGGTTTTATGTCTCTATCTTCCTGTAGACCAAAGTTATTACAAAAAGAATGTTAATTTTGGACATGCAATTCCCTTTTCTGCCTGTAGGGGTGAAACAGAGGTTGTGAAAAATGTCCACTGTTCCCCACTATTGATTGACACTGTTCTCATGTCTATATGCCCTTTAACTAGAAAGCTATTACAAAAACACCGCCTACTGAGCTATAGCAAAAAACGAAGAAAACTTGCACTTTCCACATGGTCCCTAACTGAAGGCTCTGCTGAGAGAGAGCTCTCCCAGCTTAATGCACATTGCGACGGATTGCACGGGGTCGTGCTTATGACATCGAGGGAAAATATAGAAAAAGAAGTCTGTGAAACATGATCAACTTTGTCCTTTTTACTGCCACCCTGTTTAGTTTTTTTTAGGGCAATTCGTTTTGGAGTTATTGGCGTTTACCGCTGAATGTGTCACGAATATCGAAAACAAAACCAACTTAACCCCGCTAATTAAACACACTTGAACCACCTAATCAAACTCTTACTAGACACACTAGAAACATCCAGATAGTGTTGAGGCCAGTTGTAGCTAAATTCTGCAGGGCACTTGCCCTCCAGGATCTAGTTTGGAGACCCCTGTCCTACAGAGTTGTTACTTTGCACATACTTTTTGATCATTACAAATAATAATGTAAAATGATTTTCTTAGAATAGGAAATATGCTGTCTCTCGCATCACATACATTAGTTAAGCATGTGGTCTTGAAGAGGATCCTTTTTTTTCTCTCATTTGGACTCGGTCTTGACTTGGACTCGAAACTTTTGGACTTGGATTTGACTTGGACTCGAAACTTTTGGACTTGGACTTGACTTGGACTCAACAAAGCTGGACTTGACTACAGCTCTAGTGTTCCCTAGGAATCAAACCCACAACCTTTTGTGCTGCTAACGCAATGCTCTACCACTGAGCCACAGGAACACAATTGAAATGAAAACATTTAGCTTTTAATCTGTATAGATTAAAAGCTAAATGTTTTCATTTCGATTCATTCTTGGTAAAAACAAAACAAAACAAAAAAAAAATTCCTTCAGGTTCCATATGCAGATCGAAAATAAGAACGGTCCAGCATTTAGAAATAATTCTTATTAACTCTGCTATTATTCTTGATTTTTCAATTATGCCTTTACTGTGTGACCAAAAATGGAGTATTTTCTGATCGCGCTGGTGCCTCGTGCACATATTCATTTGAAACAGCAGCCATTCACCGAGCCATAAGGCGTGAGTAGCGGTCCACTTTAACATATGTTTGCTAATTATGATTTTTTCCCGTCAATACTGAAGCACTCGTGAACTACAAAGCCTATTTTACCTAATGAATGAGAGAGGTAAGCCCAACCTTACCTTATGTTTCACTTTAAATTATTATAATTTTTATAGCTAAGCCTGTATTATAATTAGTGCTGTCAATCGATTAAAAAAAATTAACTAATTAATCGCACAATCTTTTGAAATTAATCGCGATTAATCGCAATTAAAAGACAAACTTTTTGGATATGTAAATGTAAAATGTAAATAATTAATGTAAACTCAAGACAAAGAAACTATTTAAATTCAAAATATGATTGTTTATTGGAATTTTTGTTTAACTTGTAACACAGATTTTCTCATGTAAACAACATACCTGCAATAAACCATCAATATCCTCCAAATTAACTGTTGGCCTTGAAGGCCATATTTATTACAGAAATAAAAACACAGGCATGTAAGTGCCATTTGAATTTCAAAACAATCAATGCCAATAAAAAACAAAAATGATTTCCATGTTGAATTCTAAGTGGACTGCAAAAAAATTCCAAAGTATAGTCATTGCAAATATGGAAATTGGAAAATAATAATAATAAAGGAATGAATACAAACAATTGTACTCATTGTAACGTTGTATTGCTGAGAGTTGAGAACATTAATTATGAAGTAGAAACTATTTTGCTTAGTCCTCCTTTACATTCAGCCAGTTGCTGAGACAGACCAGTCTGTTGACATTATCAGGGGACAATGTGGCCCTTTTCTTTTGAATGATGTGACCTGAGAGTGAGAACAGTCTCTCACAAGGCACCGTTGTAGCAGGGGTTGACAGATACTTGCATGCTATTGGTGCCAGCCTTGCATGTGTTGCTTCTCTCTTTTTCCACCACTGTAGTGGACAACCCTCCATGTGCAATTTGGGCTCTGCTTTGTAGCGGTTAAGACACTGTTCTATGGACTCTTCCTCTTCATCTGACTCTGAATCAGAAGAAACCAGCAAGACGGAGGTCCTTCTCTTCTTTGGTGGCTGTTGGTCTGTTGTCTCTTTAGACTCTTGTTTTCCAGGACTCTGTGCCATTAACAGCTTGCTTAGTAAAGCCCACACCTCATTCCTTTCATCTTTGGGAAGACACTTTAGGTCTTTAAACCTTGGGTCAATTGCAGTAGCGATCTTCAGCCATGTGAGATTAGTGCTGTCCTTCCTTTTAGATAGGTCTGAAGTAAAATCATTTTTTAATTTAACTACATAGGCTGGATCATCCTCTGTGGACTCCATAATTTTGAACAAGTGGCACAAGGCTGGCAATACCACTGAGCAGGAGATGTACTGCTCTCCTCCCAGCAGTTCAGTTACATATCTGCAATGGAAAGCACAAGATGTTGCTATTAAATGCAAAGAAACTAATTTTGTGCCAGTATGTAACATGTACACTTACACTCTCACACTCACTCATTCTCTCTCTCTCTCTCTCTCACACACACACACACACACACAAACACACACAATTGTATTTTATTTACATTACATTGTTCAACACCATATTTATTTCTTCTTCACCTTTTTAATAATGTTTTACACTAATCTTAACTTATTTTTATTTTTGTTTTACGCAGCATGCCTTGGCAGCGGGCACACAGGCACACACAGATTGGGGGATAGTGAAAACAGACAAGAGACGGAGAAAATAATATTAATCTACCTGCAAGGTTCAAGTAGTTCCTCCAGCTTTTGCAGTTTGGCGAGCTCCTGTGTAGTCAACATGGCAACATTGCTCTTTTGCTGAGCCAGGGTAGTGGTCAGTGGAGATTTGTTTCGCTGAATTCGCTTGACCATCTCTAGGGTAGAATTCCATCTAGTCGTAACGTCCTGAACGAGAGGTTCTTGTTTCTGTCCACATGCAACTTGCTGTTCCATTAGTTCGTGAGCGTTGGATGGACTATGCTTAAAGTGCCCAACAATCTTGCGACATTTAGCTAGGACACTTTCAAATCCACTGCCGTGAATGGAAACTGTGACAGTTCGTTGCAAAATGTGGGCCGTGCAGGGCAGGTGTTCAAATGGAAGTAGTCTCGCGGCAGCAACCATATTACGAGCACTGTCAGTGCCAAGTGTGCTGAACTTGTCCTCGATTTTCCATTCTCTTGCCACATCGAGAAAATGATCCGCACATGCCTCAGCGTACTGTCGTTCCTCAGTTTTAGACACGGTTAGTGCGAATGAATGCAATTTCCATTCTTTATCAACGAAGTGCGCTGTAATGCCTAAGTAGTTGTCATTGCTCACAGAAGTCCAGTGGTCCCCTGTCAGTGCGATGTGTGTCGCTTGCTGTAACGTGTTCATCCTCTGTGCCTTCTCATCGTCATACAAAGTGTGTATTTTTGACATGATGGTTCCTCTTGAGGGCATATTGTATGAGGCGTCTCCGGATGCAGTTCTAATGATGTCCCGCAGTCCATCGTCATCTACTATGTTGACGGGTCGGCAGTTTTTAGCTATCCAAATAACCAAAGCATTCATTACCTTATCACTTACAGATCTTGTCATTTTACCACGAACGCACTCCTGCAATTTACATTGGCGAGGCCCCGTAGAGATGGTTTCGGTGGGGGGGTTTTGCTTTTAAGTGATATGCCAAAGACGAATTACTTCTGTGGTAATTAAATTCGGCTTTGCAAAATGCACAGATTACTTTTGTTTTATCCACAGAACCTTATGTTAGTGTTTTTTTTTGTTGTTGCAGACTAAATGAAGAGTAATTTTTCTTGTGGATGTTTGTTTGGTAGTTGAACACACATAGGCAACAACTGGAAATAAAAAAAAAACTGCAACCGCGTTAATTGCGTTATTTTTTTTTAACGCGTTAAATATTTCAAATTAATCGAATGCGTTAACGCGCTAATTTTGACAGCACTAATTATTATATACTGCAATTATATTATCTATTAGAATTATATATTTTTTATTTTTGTTCTGTTCTGATAGTTTCGGTTACTATACAAGTTACAAGTTAATTTAGGCTATTTAACATGCACTGTGACATTTGCACCCGTTTCAATTTATAAACGCCCTGAGATTTTAAACTCTGTTTAATAGTACTGAAGTTGAATCTAGTATAAAAAAGCTTTAAATTGCTTAAATTATTTCTATGAATTAAAGTAGTGTATTAGTTTTCCATTTTGGAAACCAAGCACCCACTTTTTTTCTTTTTTAAATCTATTATTCGCTCGTATATCTCCTACAACCAAGGTTTTTGTTTTTGTTTTTTTGAGGAAGGTACCACTGTCAGGGGAGTAATTACATCATCATTAGGGTTGCCAATTAACTTCAGAAATGGAAAATAAGGGATAATTGTGATTCTTTCTCTTTTATTCTTTAAGAAAATAGTGTTTATTCTTGTAGAAAATAAGTGTTTATTCTTTAAGAATATAAGGGACAGAATAAGGGACGATCCAAATATTTGTAATGTACAATAATGTAGGCCTATATCTTCCTGCAGTTAAAAAGTTATCAGAAATAATAATTTTTGTTTTGCTTCACCCATTTATGTACAATTAAAGAATAATAATAATGTCATACAAAAAAATGCCATTGTCCTGAGTAAATTTTACCATTATAGAATTGTGACTTTACAAGGGTAGTAATTTAGGAGGTGAAAATATTGTGAAATTACAAATGCCATGGAATTTTAAAGCATGACAACTGAAGGTCTATGAAACGTTAGTCAATAAAGCATTTTTTTTAAACAACGGCACTTAAAGTTTTGAACTAAAATATTTTTTTAACCATATAGCCTGTGAATAAATAAAATGCATACTTTCAATGAAAGAACACTTAGAGAGAGTGTAGGTTGTTTCTGGTGTTTGGATGTGTACTTCAATATAATGAGGTCCAATATTAAGAATAGCCTACACTAGGTTTTTTTGTTTGTTTGTTTTTCTCTCTCTATTTAACAGCATTAACTTACAGTGAAATACATCTTCCTTCAGGTAGACTGAATGTTTTCCTGCCTTGCTAAATGTTGGGCTCATGATCAATAAGTTGCATTCGCCTCAAACTGATTTTGTAAAATCAGAACGCTGAAGGTGAACCTGGGTGCAGTTGGCGCAAGTCGTGCTCGCTGTGAAGCGGGAGCAGCTGGCAAAGGATTCCGCTTGGTCTTCCTCAAACGTCTACGTTCAAACAACAATGATTTTCACAAAAAGAATGATTAATTATCAATTGAGAATTTGTTATTACTATGGTCTAGTGAAAATAATAATATGGGCTGCAAGAAAATAATGAAAGAAAAAAAGAGTAGGGCTGCTGTGAGTGCAGGCAGCATATTTTCAACCCAGTAACATGACAACACACCTTTCCACGCAGCCAAAAAAAAACCTAATTCAGTTCAGCTGGAGGGGGTTGTTTTTTTTTGGAGTAGTTCTGTATAGGTTGTGGGGGTTGAAATAAAGGTGTGAATCTCTTGCTCTTTATATGGACAGTGTCTTATGAGGGTTTCAAACTTGCAGAGCAGGTTTAGGCAATAGGACAAATGCCTCGTTTGGTTTGGCTTTTGTCATTTTTGGAACTGCATACAGAGTATTACATACATTACAATATAATATGTTTTGTTTTTTGTTTTTCTCAGGAGAAATGAGTCGCCTCTGAGAGAGAGACAAAGAAACTGCCGAAATAGATGCGCATCTGCCAAAGAGAAAAAAACATTTGTTCTTAATGTATTTGTTGCTTTGTAGCTACTATTTTCAGTTTTGCACTGTTTTAATTGTTCGCGCAACGCTGCAGTCGTTTTGGCAATACAAATGTAAAAATATATTGCAGTAATAAGAAACTGTCCCTAGAGCTCATGTAGACCTAATTATTTTTAGTTTCATTATTGGGCTATTCATTACTGATGTGACATTCGCAGTCAAAACCTGGAGCCGGATTCAAGTCTTCTCAGAATTTATGCAAACGTGTATAAAATGCTTTAAAAACTTTAACAGAGATGTCTAGAGGGTATTTAATAGGTCTGCCCCCCACGTAAGATTTTTCTAGTTAATAGTAGCCTAGTTTAGAGAACCTTTTCATGATATGCTAATTTTTTGAGATTTCATTTTGGGTTTTCATGAGCTGTATGCCAAAATCATCAGTATTAAAACAATAGAAGACCTGAAATATTTCAGTTGGTGTGCAATGAATCTAAAATATATGAAAGTTTAATTTTTATCATTACATTATGGAAAATAATGAACTTTTATCACAATATGCTAAATTTTTTGAGAAGGACCTGTGTATATATATATATATATATATATATATATATATATATATATATAAATATATATATATGTAACCCCTCTCTCCCGGGTCCTCGCCGCCACACCTCATACTCACTCCGAATGAGAGTCGAACCCGGGTCTCTGGCATGGGAGGCAGACGCACTAACAAGGAGGCTAAATGACTGCAGCCACTAGCTAGTGTGTCTCTTGAGATCAGGGGAGTGAGGTTTAGCTGCACAGCACCTACTTGCTGGCCTCCGTTATATATATATCCCCTTATTTTACTAAGGCCTAATCCTTTATTAAAAGCTAAGCCCTGTCTGTGAATCACTTGTTTTACTTAAATGTGATGCTATTTTCCTGCTCAAATAGTTTTTTGTTGTTGTTTTTGTTGTTGTTTTTAAATTTTGTGGGGGCAAAAATATTTTTTTTGCATGTAAACTGAAGGATATTGTTTACTTTGAGTGACTTTTTGATTCAAACCATATTAATCGCAATCCTGCATGTTCTCTGATAGAAAAGAGTAAAAATCAAGATTGGCTTGATCATATTTCTGTGTTAATTCAATGTTAAATAAGTGGTTTCATTCAATTTCATTTTCATGACCATCTTGATCTCTTTTTCATCATTGAAATAACATTATTTGAGGGTGCAAACCTGACGAAAAATCAATGTTAAATTTCAAAATTGATTCAATGATAATTTGGTTGATGCATTAACATTGATTCTGCATTGATTCAGTATTGGTCTTCTATCTGGACAGGTTATGTGTGCCACATGTTGGGTGAGTAGTCCTAAATGTTTGTTATAAAATCTATTCTGCCTTTTGATTAATAAGTTTAGCGTCTTGTACTTATTAGCTGTATTATATCTGTCATCCAAGGCTGACTTTGCATTTCACTGCATTTAACTAAATACCTGCTAACTAGGGTGATTAAACGTAATCTGTCGCGTGAAGTGATCTTTGATCAGTTAATTATTCATATCAAGTTCAAAGACGTAAGTTGTACTTCTACCACAGTAACTGAGATTTTACTGTGATATTTGAAGTTAAAACACAAACACAAGACACTTTACTATGGTAACTGTGGTTTTGCTGTGGTAGTTTTGGTAAAAAAAAACACATAACTACAACGCTTATCATGTTTTTACTGCCATAACTTTAGTTTTACTGTGATCCGTATACAGTAGTAGTAGCTCAGTAACTGCCAAACTTACTATGGTTTTACCACTATAATGGTAGTTTTGATGTGCTTTTACAACAAATATCACAGTAATCACAACACTTACCATGCTTTTAATACATTTATAATGTAAAATGCAAAAACCATAATTTAAATCAGTATTTTTTTTCCATCTTGCAGTTCATTTATACCAGTTTATGTTTCTTTATTCTAAATATTTTTCTCACATTTTTTTATCATTCTCAATATAATGCTATTTTATTTTCTATCCCTTTCTTTTATATATATATATATATATATATATATATATATATATATATATATATATATATATATATATATATATATATATATATAGTTATAGTTATTATTATTATTATTATTTATTTATTTATTTATTTATTTATTTATTTATTTATTTTTAGCTGAGAAGACCTAAAGAATGCAGTCAACCCAGTCTTTTTTGTGGTTGAGGTATTCATTCAGAAACAGAAGACAGAAAGAAGACATTTGCAGTGGTAGGTCACTGTTAGTTTTACCCTTTTATCAAACATTCCTGCTTATAATTTGCAGCATTTGTTGTTTCTTAAACTTTGTCTTAAAAACTCCCTATAGCCCCATTAGTAAGAACATCCGTAAACAAATCTCGCATTTAGTATTAATAATTCAATATTTCAGCTTAACACTTGTATGATATTGTACAAGTGTACTTGCAGATAATCCTTCAACATTTACTTTACTGCTGTCGTTAGTTATTGCCTCAGCCCCTGTATAGTCTCATTTGACACTATTGCAATATTTGTAAATCAGTTTCACCCCTTCTTGGAAAGTAGTCGGATGTCCCACAAAGTCAGAAAGTTTATTGTCCATTGACTTCTTAATAAATTGTTTCAAATGGGCCCCATCAGTTCATGTTCCAACTATACATGATCTGTCTCTCTGCTAATTTATGCAGATGGGAGTTTTACTTACTCAAATATGTCCTGAGGGCAGAAAGGAAAATGATTGGTTTACAGATTCAACCAATGAAATTGAAGCAGAGGCGGAGTCAGGAAATTTGAACGTGTAGATGGAATACTTCAGACAGATACGTTACTGACGCTTTGTGGGATGCATTTATTGCAAGGTAAGTTAATTTACCATGTATTTTCATGAAAAAAAAAATTAACATCTCTAACATTTAATAAAATAATTAGAGAACAAAGATGCACAGAACAAATAATCATGGTCTAAATATAATATAGCATGCATTTTTATTTGACTGCTACATCTGTTGATTGCACCAAAGCTGTTTATGTGGTAACAGGAGTAAAACACGCTTTTCCAATGTTACAGCGACGTCTGTGAAACCAATATGAGCGAAAAAAAGAACTTGTTCATATATCCTTGATATTTCATCAGTCAGTTAGCATTAGGATTAGCATTAGCACTGCTCTCAGGGAGTACTCAATATTCATATTACTGTTATTTTTAGTGTACCATGCGCTGCTCTCAGGGCAGAAGCACTCAATATTCCTTATTACTGTTATTTTAATTAATTATGCGCTGCTCTCAGGCCAGGAGGACTCAATATTCATATTACTGTTATTTTACTAAACTATGCACTGCTCTCAGGGCAGGAGTAATCAAAATTCTTATTACCGTTATTTTACTAAACTATGCGCTGCTCTCAGGGAAGGAGTACTCAATATTCATATTACTGTTATTTTTTAGTGTATTATGTGCTGCTCTCAGGGCAGGAGTACTCATTCATATTACTGTTATTTATTAAACTATGCGCTGCTCTCAGGGCAGGATTACTCAATATTCATATTACTGTTATTTTTAGGGTACTATGTGCTGGCAGGAGTACTCAATATTCATATAACTGTTATTTTTAGTATATTATGTGCTGCTCTCAGGGCAGGAACACTCAATATTCATATTACTGTTATTTTAATAAACTATGCTCTGCTCTCAGGGCAGGAATACTCAATATTCATATTACTGTTATTTTTAGGGTACTATGTGCTGGCAGGAGTACTCAATATTCATATAACTGTTATTTTTAGTATATTATGTGCTGCTCTCAGGGCAGGGAACACTCAATATTCATATTACTGTTATTTTAATAAACTATGCGCTGCTCTCAGGGCAGGAGTAATCAAAATTCATATAACTGTTATTTTTCTAAACTATGCGCTGCTCTCAGGGCAGGAGTACTCAATATTCATATTACTGTTATTTTTAGGGTACTATTTGCTGGCAGGAGTACTCAATATTCATATTACTGTTATTTTTAGGGTACTATGTGCTGGCATGAGTACTCAAAATTGATATTACTGTTATTTTTAGTGTATTATGTGCTGCTCTCAGGGCAGGAACACTCAATATTCATATCACTGTTATTTTAATAAACTATGCACTGCTCTCAGGGCAGTAGTAATCAAAATTCATATTACTGTTATTTTACTAAACTATGCACTGCTCTCAGGGCAGGAGTACTCAATATTCATATTACTGTTATTTTACTAAACTATGCACTGCTCTCAGGGCAGGAGTACTCAATATTCATATTACTGTTATTTTTAGGGTACTATGTGCTGGTAGGAGTACTCAATATTCATATTACTGTTATTTTAGTAAACTACGCACTGCTCTCAGGGCAGGAGTACTCAATATTCATATTACTGTTATTTTTAGGGTACTATGTGTTGGCTGGAGTATTCAATATTCATATTACTGTTATTTTTCGTGTATTATGTGCTGCTCTCAGGGCAGGAGCACTCAATATTCATATTACTGTTATTTTAATAAACTATGTGCTGCTCTCAGGGCAGGAGTAATCAAAATTCATATTACTGTTATTTTACTAAACTGTGCGTGCTCTCAGGGCAGGAGTACTCAATATTCATATTACTGTTATTTTACTAAACTATGCGCTGCTCTCAGGGCAGGAGTACTCAATATTCATATTACTGTTATTTTTAGGGTACTATGTGCTGGCAGGAGGACTCAATATTCATATAACTGTTATTTTTAGTATATTATGTGCTGCTCTCAGGGCAGGAACACTCAATATTCATATTACTGTTATTTTAATAAACTATGCGCTGCTCTAAGGGCAGGAGTAATCAAAATTCATATAACTGTTATTTTACTAAACTATGTGCTGCTCTCAGGGCAGGAATACTCAATATTCATATTACTGTTATTTTTCTAAACTATGTGCTGCTCTCAGGATAGGAATACTCAATATTCATATTACTGTTATTTTTAGGGTACTATGTGCTGGCAGGAGTACTCAATATTCATATTACTGTTATTTTTAGGGTACTATGTGCTGGCAGGAGCACTCAATATTCATATTACTGTTATTTTACTAAACTGTGCGTGCTCTCAGGGCAGGAGTACTCAATATTCATATTACTATTATTTTACTGATCTATGCACTGCTCTCAGGGCAGGAGTACTCAATATTCATATTACTGTTATTTCTAGTGTATTACGTGCTGCTCTCAGGGCAGGAGTACTCAATATTCTTATTACTATTATTTTTATTGAACTTTGTGCTGCTCTCAGGACAGGAGTACTTGATATTCATATCACTGTTTTTTAGTGCATTATGTGCTATTCTCTACGGCCTAACCATTGTTCATTCTTTTAAACAACAAATTATATCAGTCATGAACAACATTCGTTAAATAGGGCTGTCAGCGCCAGTGTAGTCTAATATACAGTGTAGTCTACACTGCATTGATAATATATATTTTTTCATTTGTTCTATATAGTATTGACATAGTTTTTTTCCTGTTTATATTAACGAGTTATAGGCTAGTAAATTTATGCATATTTTTAAGAGTATTCCGTTTTTTTTTTTTTTTTTAATCATTACATTTATAAATCAATAGAAAATTTCTGCATTATTGATTGATCTTTTATTTTATTCTCCAGTTACCTGGAGGAGCTGGCAGAAACTGGACAATTCAAAGGAGCTAACACTGAAGAGGCATCTGATGCTGCTGAGTAAAAAAATGGTGCAAAAATGGAGATGTATGAAAAATGTTGTGTGTTTGGTTCCACCTGATAAAAGCACATAATAGCCAAATTTGGAAGGTAAATGGTTCTCATGGGGACATAAGCGATTATCAACATTTACAGGGGTAAGTCTGATTTTACTGCCATCTGAATCCAGAATGTCACTGTTTTTTCTCCAACCATCCCCATGAAAATCCCTGGCCGAATTACCAAGGTCATGTGGGAATTTAATGGCTGTCCAAATCCACAACTCTGAGAATAAATCGTTTCAAAATTAACCGTTTAAATCCATTTTCACCAGTTTAACACCATATACTAACTATTGTACTTTGCATGCATATTACTAAAAAACAATATTTTATATATATATATTGAAATGCTAGAATGTTTACAAGAATACTATTTCAGAACTGCTCCATCACAGTGATTGGATGCTTGTTAAGAACAAAAAAGACCAGAAAAGCATGTAAACATTTGAAAAGGGGTAATTATTATGGCAGTAACAGGAATACAATACCATTTTTAAATATGTATAGGCCTATAAAAAAGATAAAAATTAAGAACCATTTCAGCTATATTGGGTCTATTTTCATATTTTTAAACCAGAGATTTAAATAAATAATAAATAGTATAGTATTACATTTAAATCTTTTATTCCAAGAGTATGGCATTTTATTTAGAGCAGACAACTATGCAACTGGCCATGTCAGCAGTGCATTCCTTGGTTCATAATGATCTCACATCTTTCTTCTCCACTGTGAATAAATCATCAAATACATGAGTTATCACTGAGGTGCCATGTAAATAATTTTTTACATATGTCCATATGAATAACAATTGCCATCTGAATTGTGAGAGAAGTCCTGAGTTGACTTGGTGACACATAAATGTGATTTTAAACGTTCCCGGTGTCAATCTATGTGCAACCACTTAATGTTCTCATAGGCTATTAAAATATGGAAATTAAGCCTGTGTTTTTTTTTTTTTTTTTTTTATATACTGTGCTGTAAATGTTGTTTCATTCAATGTCTGTTGTACAGATTGTTTGTGTAAGAACAAAATTAAATGTTGATTGAAAATAATCAGTTTACGGGTCCAATATTACAATAAAATAATCAAGTATAAGTATGACTACTTTTCTCTTTTTAAACAATAAAAAACAAATCCAGTGAATTAAATGCATGTACAACACACAGGAAGATTTCACAGGAAAAGGTAGATGCATCATTAAACTGCTGTAGTTTGAACGTGCTTCCTTTAAACCAGGCCATACTGTAGGTCGCCTTGCCAGATATCTTCTCAAAGACAGTTTCTTAAAGTCTCCAGAAGTGTTTGCAATGTCTTCCTGCATTTGAAATGCATAAAGAGTCTGGTTTCAATTTACACTAATAATTATAAAAAAAATAAGTTAAAAAATAAATAAAAACAAAAACATTATTTTACCTGAAGGCTTTAGTTTTGGACATTGAATCATGAACATCCTCATTTTCATATATTTCCTGGACCACTTTCTTTTGTGGAGCAACTTGCAAACCAGGAACATTACATCAATGAACAGATCACTGCACAGCATCTGAAATGTAGCAATGTAAACAAACATAATTACTAGTAAAATCATAAAAAAAAAAATCAACATTTCAACTCCCTCAAAATTGAAAATTTCTTAATGACAATACATCCTTAAACCCTGCCATTTCTATAGCCTACTGTACTCTGTTTGGCCTCAGCTACAACTACAATGATTGAGGGCAGATTAGAGTAGAGTAGACGTTTGAGGGACAGCGCCGGTGACGTCCATAGGATGGCATTATGCAAACAAACCTAACAGGTAACTGGTAACATGAAGTGAGATTGGAGTTTCTG
This sequence comes from Cyprinus carpio, assembly GCF_018340385.1. Taxonomy (NCBI): domain Eukaryota; kingdom Metazoa; phylum Chordata; class Actinopteri; order Cypriniformes; family Cyprinidae; genus Cyprinus; species Cyprinus carpio. Next base: position 24,362,754 of record NC_056592.1, read on the forward strand.
ACACTCATTTCAGCACAGTAGTTCAGAATCAATTCTTACTTTTAGGAGACAAAACGTTATTTGTCGTGCAATTTGATCTGAAAACTTTTGCAGACTTTTTTACATTTACAAACAGTTATATTGCAATTCATGTGATTCCCTTTCTCTAAGAAGCGACCAGTGATGGCTTCTGCTTTTTCCAAGAATGCTATTCTGCAAAGAGAAGAAGAAAAACTACATGAAACACTGACAGCTGTAATAAAAAAACACAATGTATGGGCCCTGAGAGCAGCACATAGTTTATTAAAATAACAGTAACATGAATATTGAGTACTCCTGCCCTGAGAGCAACACATAGTTAGGTAAAATAACAGTAATATGAATGAGTACTCCTGCCCTGAGAGCAGCACATAATACACTAAAAAATAACAGTTATATGAATATTGAGTACTCCTTCCCTGAGAGCAGCGCATAGTTGAGTAAAATAACAGTAATATGAAGATTGAGTACTCCTGCCCTGAGAGCAAGCACAGTTTAGTAAAATAACAGTAATATGAATATTGAGTACTTCTGCCCTGAGAGCAGCGCATAGTTTAATAAATAACAGTAATATGAATGAGTACTCCTGCCCTGACAGCAGCAAATAATACACTAAAAAATAACAGTAATATGAAGATTGAGTACTCCTGCCCTGAGAGCACGCACAGTTTAGTAAAATAACAGTAATATGAATATTGAGTACTCCTGCCCTGAGAGCAGCGCATAGTTTAGTAAAATAACAGTAATATGAATATTGAGTACTAAACAGTCTGCCCTGCTGAGAGCATGCACAGTTTAGCAAAATAACAGTGAGAAGCGCACAGTTTGAATTTTGACGCACAGATTACTCCTGCCCTGAGAGCAGCACATAGTTTATTAAAATAACAGTAATATGAATATTGAGTAATCCTGCCCTGAGAGCAGCACATAATACACGAAAAATAACAGTAATATATGAATATTGAGTATACTCCTGCCAACACATAGTACCCTAAAAATAACAGTAATATGAATATTGAGTACTCCTGCCCTGAGAGCAGTACGTAGTTTATTAAAATAACAGTAATATGAATATTGAGTACTCCTGCCAGCACATAGTAAATAACAAAAATAACAGTAATATGAATATTGAGTACTCCTGCCTGAGAGCAGCACATAGTTTAGTAAAATAACAGTAATATGAATATTGAGTACTCCTGCCCTGAGAGCACGCACAGTTTTTAAAGTAAAAATAACAGTAATATGAATTTTGATTACTCCTGCCCTGAGAGCAGCACATAGTTTATTAAAATAACAGTAATATGAATATTGAGTGTTCCTGCCCTGAGAGCAGCACATAATACATGAAAAATAACAGTAATATGAATATTGAGTACTCCTGCCAACACATAGTACCCTGAAAATAACAGTAATATGAATATTGAGTACTCCTGCCCTGAGAGCAGTGCGTAGATTATTAAAATAACAGTAATATGAATATTGAGTACTCCTGCCAAAACATAGTACCCTAAAAATAACAGTAATATAAATATTGAGTACTCCTGCCCTGAGAGCAGTGCGTAGTTTATTAAAATAACAGTAATATGAATATTGAGTACTCCTGGCCTGAGAGCAGCGCATAGTTTAGTAAAATAACAGTAATATGAATATTGAGTACTCCTGCCCTGAGAGCACGCAGTTTAGTAAAATAACAGTAATATGAATATTGAGTACTCCTGCCCTGAGAGCAGTGCGTAGTTTATTAAAATAACAGTAATATGAATATTGAGTACTCCTGCCAGAACATAGTACCCTAAAAATAACAGTAATATGAATATTGAGTACTCCTGCCCTGAGAGCAGCGCATAGTTTTGTAAAATAATAGTAATATGAATATTGAGTACTCCTGCCCTGAGAGCACGCACAGTTTAGTAAAATAACAGTAATATGAATTTTGATTACTCCTGCCCTGAGAGCAGCACATAGTTTATTAAAATAAAAGTAATATGAATATTGAGTAATCCTGCCCTGAGAGCAGCACATAATACACGAAAAATAACAGTAATATGAATATTGAGTACTCCTGCCAACACATAGTACCCTAAAAATAACAGTAATATGAATATTGAGTACTCCTGCCCTGAGAGGAGTGTGTAGTTTATTAAAATAACAGTAATATGAATATTGAGTACTCCTGCCAACACATAGTACCCTACAAATAACAGTAATATGAATATTGAGTACTCCTGGCCTGAGAGCAGCGCATAGTTTATAAGTTAAAATAACAGTAATATGAATATTGAGTGCTTCTGCCCTAAGAGCAGCGCATAGTTTAGTAAAATAACAGTAATATGACTATTGAGTACGCCTGCCCTGAGAGCACGCAGTTTAGTAAAAATAACAGTAAATATGAATATTGAGTACTCCTGCCCTGAGAGCAGTGCGTAGTTTATTCAAATAACAGTAATATGAATATTGAGTACTCCTGGCCTGAGAGCAGCACATAGTTTTATTAAAATAACAGTAATATGAATATTGAGTGCTCCTGCCCTGAGAGAGAGCAAGCATAATACACAGTAAAAATGAAAAATAAACAGTAATATGAATATTGAGTATATGAGTACTGCCCTGCCAACACATAGTACCATATTAAAAATAACAGTTATATGAATATTGAGTACTCCTGCCCTGAGAGCAGTGCGTAGTTAATTAAAATAACAGTAATATGAATATTGAGTACTCCTGCCAGCACATAGTACCCTAAAAATAACAGTAATATGAATATTGAGTACTCCTGCCCTGAGAGCAGCGCATAGTTTAGTAAAATAACAGTAATATGAATATTGAGTACTCCTGCCCTGAGAGCATGCAGTTTAGTAAAATAACAGTAATATGAATATTGATTACTCCTGCCCTGAGAGTACGCACAGTTTAGTAAAATAACAGTAATATGAATTTTGATTACTCCTGCCCTGAGAGCAGCACATAGTTTATTAAAATAACAGTAATATGAATATTGAGTGCTCCTGCCCTGAGAGCAGCGCATAGTTTAGTAAAATAACAGTAATATGAATATTGATTACTGAATATGAGTACTCCTGCCCTGAGAGTACGCACAGTTTAGTATAAAATAACAGTAATATGAATTTTGATTAGTACTCCTGCCCTGAGAGCAGCACAGTAATATGAATATTGAGTTTATTAAAATAACAGTAATATGAATATTGAGTTCTCCTGCCCTGAGAGCACAGCAGTAACTCCTAATACACGTGCGTAAAAATAACAGTAATATGAATATTGAGTACTCCTGGCAACACATACTACCCTAAAAATAACAGTAATATGAATATTGAGTACTCCTGCCCTGAGAGCAGTGCGTAGTTTATTCAAATAACAGTAATATGAATATTGAGTACTCCTGCCAGCAAATAGTACCCTAAAAATAACAGTAATATGAATATTGAGTACTCCTTCCCTGAGAGCAGCGCATAGTTTAGTAAAATAACGGTAATATGAATATTGAGTACTCCTGCCCTGAGAGCAGCACATAATACACTAAAAAATAACAGTAATATGAATATTGAGTACTCCTTCCCTGAGAGCAGTGCATAGTTGAGTAAAATAACAGTAATATGAAGATTGAGTAGTCCTGCCCTGAGAGCATGCACAGTTTAGTAAAATAACAGTAATATGAATATTGAGTACTTCTGCCCTGAGAGCAGCGCATAGTTTAATAAATAACAGTAATATGAATATTGAGTACTCCTGCCCTGACAGCAGCAAAAAATACACTAATAAGTATAACAGTAATATAAAAATAACAGTAATATGATTGAGTACTCCTGCCCTGAGAGCAGCGCATAGTTTTGTAAAATAACAGTAATATGAATATTGAGTACTCCTGCCCTGAGAGCAGCATAGTTTACTGTAAAATAACAGTAATATGAATATTGAGTACTTCTGCCCTGAGAGCATGCACAGTAGTTTAGTGAAAAATAACAGTACCCTAATATGATTAATTTTGATTACTCCTGCCCTGAGAGCAGCACATAGTTTATTAAAATAACAGTAATATGAATATTGAGTAATCCTGCCCTGAGAGCACTCCACATAATACACACTCTATAAAATAACAGTAATATGAATATTGAGTACTCCTGCCCTGTTATATGAGAGCAGCACATACCCTAAAAATAACAGTAATATGAATATTGTACTCCTGCCCTGAGAGCAGTACGTAGTTTATTAAAATAACAGTAATATGAATATTGAGTACTCCTGCAGCAGAGTACGCCAAGTTAGTAAAAATAACAGTAATATTAAAATTGAGTACTCCTGCCCTGAGAGCAGCGCATAGTTTAGTAAAATAACAGTAATATGAATATTGAGTACTCCTGCCCTGAGAGCACGCACATAGTTTAGTAAAATAACAGTAATATGAATTTTGAGTACTCCTGCCCTGAGAGCAGTACATAGTTTAAACAGTAATAGAATATTGAGTGTTCCTGCCCTGAGAGCAGTGCGTAAATCATAAAAATAACAGTAATATGAATATTGAGTACTCCTGCCAGCAAAATAGTACCCTTAATATGAATATTGAGTACTCCTGCCCTGAGAGCAGCGCATAGTTTAGTAAAAATAACAGTAATATGAATATTGAGTACTCCTGCCAACACAGAGTACCGTAGTTTAATAAAAATAACAGTAAATATGAATATTGAGTACTCCTGGCCCTGAGAGCAGTGCGTAGTTTATTAAAATAACAGTAATATGAATATTGAGTACTCCTGCCCTGAGAGCAGCGCAGTTTAGTAAAAATAACAGTAATATAAATATTTGATTACTCCTGGCCCTGAGAGCAGCACATAGTTTATTAAAATAAAAGTAATATGAATATTGAGTGCTCCTGCCCTGAGAGCAGCGCATAATACACGAAAAATAACAGTAATATGAATATTGAGTACTCCTGCCCAACACATAGTTTCATAGTACCCGTTATATGAATATTGAGTAATCCTGCCCTGAGAGCAGTGCGTAGTTTATTCGAATAACAGTAATATGAATATTGAGTACTCCTGCCAGCACACTAGTACCCTAAAAATAACAGTAATATGAATATTGAGTACTCCTGCCCTGAGAGCAGCACATAGTTTAGTAAAATAACAGTAATATGAATATTGAGTACTCCTGCCCTGAGAGCACGCACAGTTTAGTAAAATAACAGTAATATGAATTTTGATTACTCCTGCCCTGAGAGCAGCGCATAGTTTATTAAAATGACAGTAATATGAATACTGAGTGTTCCTGCCCTGAGAGCAGCACATAATATACTAAAAATAACAGTTATATGAATATTGAGTACTCCTGCCAGCACATAGTACCCTAAAAAATAACAGTAATATGAATATTGAGTAATCCTGCCCTGAGAGCAGCGCATAGTTTAATAAATAACAGTAATATGAATGAGTACTCCTGCCCTGAGAGCAGCACATAATACACTAAAAAATATGCCGCTAGTTTGAGCTCCGTCACGTTATTTCTCTATCGTCTATTTTTTTATTGTTGAAATCTATTTTATACACCATCATTTTCGTTTCTATAACGTGTGAATAATATCCTTTATCGTATTCTACAACAAAAACAATCAGCGCGCCTTGTTATCACTAGTTTTATTTTGATTTCCCGAGTCCGCTAGTAGCTTATAGCCCATTAGCATCACCAGCGTGGTTGTCGCTAAACCCGCGTGCATCGCTAATACTCTATTCACACACATTACAATTGCTTTACTCACTGTAACTTGCTGTAATGGTGGATGTTTGTCTACCTTTGAGTGCAGGTGACGACAAGTTCGAGCTGCATTCGGTGCAGATCGAGCTTGAGTTGGTTTCGGTGCAGATTCGGGTCCTGGAGCAGAGGCAGGCTCAGCTGAGAGAGCGGAGAGCCGCGCTGGAAACCTCCCGGGCTGACGCTCACAAGTCCAGGGTAAGTATACAGCACGCTGCTAACAGTCCCACCACCTCCACCCCGTGTGTTTCTCTGCACAGGCCCGGTGCACCCAGGATGCTATCTTCCCAGATGTCCTTCACTCTGGCGCCGGGACACCACGGACCCTGGGTGCATCCGCAGCGGAGGACGCGAGCCAGGCCCCGGGGCGACGACTTCTCCCCCTCCGGTCTTCGAGATCTCCACACGGAACCGCTTCTCTCCCCTCCACGAGACGGAACGCGTCGCTGTGATCGTTGGAGACTCCATCGTCCGACATGTCCGTTCTACGTTAGCCGAAGGTAAAGTGCACACTCACTGTCTCCCTGGTGCTCGTGTTCTCAATGTTTCTGCGCAGATACCCGTGATCCTGAAGGCCGACGAGAGCCCCAGAGCGGTCGTGCTTCACGCTGGGGTTAACGACACCACACAGCGGCAGACGGAGACGCTGAAGAGGGACTTCAGGAGCCTGATTGAGACGGTTCACAGCACGACGCCCGCGGCGACGATCATCGTGTCAGGACCACTGCCCACGTATCGACGAGGACACGAAAGGTTCAGTAGACTTTTTGCTCTAAATGAATGGTTATTGTCATGGTGTAAAGAACAGAAACTGGTCTTTGTTAATAATTGGAATCTTTTCTGGGAGCGACCTAGGCTTTTTCGCGCTGATGGCCTGCACCCCAGCAGAGTCGGAGCGGAGCTACTCTCAGACAACATCTCCAGGACTCTACGCTCCATTTGACTAGTAAGCCAATCTTCAAATAACTGCTATGATGGCTTTTGTTCTACCCGCTTAAATGTTAGAAGTACTTGCGCTGTCCAATCTAGTAAGACTGTGTCTGTTCCCCGAATAGTGAGGTCAAAATATAAATTTAATGTAGGATCTAGAAAAAATATTATTGTGATTAAACCAGAAAAACATAAAATAAATGAACAAAAACAATTTTTAAAGTTTTGGGCTCATAAACATTAGATCACTCACACCCAAAGCAGTTATTGTAAATGAAATGATCACAGATAATAGTTTTGATGTACTCTGCTTGACTGAAACCTGGCCCAAACCAAATGACTATATTGGTCTAAATGAGTCTACTCCACCAAACTACTGTTATAAACATGAGCCCCGTCAGACTGGTCATGGGGGAGGTGTTGCAACAATATGTAGTGATATTCTCAGTGTTACCCAGAAAACAGGATACAGGTTTAAATCATTTGAAATACTTATGCTTAATGTTACACTGTCAGATATGCAAAAGAAATCTATTGTATCTCTTTCTCTGGCTACTGTGTATAGACCACCAGGGCCATGTACAGAATTCCTAAAAGAATTTGGAGATTTCCTCTCAGACCTGTTGGTTACCGCTGATAATGGTAATTTTCAGAGATTTTAAAATTCATGTTGATAATACAAATGATGCATTAGGACTTGCATTTACTAACTTTTTAAACTGTTTTTGATTAAAGCAAAATGTCACCTGGCCCACCTCATCGTTTTAATCATACGCTAGATTTAATTATATCGCATGAAATCGATCTTACTGACATAGATATCGTACCTCAAAGTGATGATGTTACTGACCATTTCCTTGTATTGTGCATTTTGCGTATTGATGACGATAACTATATAGCTTCGCGTTATCGTCCGGGCAGAACTATTGTTCCAGCCACCAAAGACAGATTCGCAAATAACCTGCCTGATTTATCTCAACTGCTCTGTGTACCCATAAATACGCATGAACTAGACAAAATAACTGGCAACATGGGCACTATCTTCTCTAATACATTAGAAGCTGTTGCCCCCATCAAATTGAAAAAGGTTAGAGAAAAACGTACTGTGCCATGGTATAACAGTTATACCCACTCTCTCAAGAAAGAAACTCGTAGTCTTGAGCGCAAATGGAGAAAAACTAACTTGGAAGTTTTTAGAATTGCATGGAAAAACAGTATGTCCAGCTATAGACAGGCTCTAAAAACTGCCAGGGCCGAGTATATTCACAAACTCATAGAAAACAACCAAAACAATCCAAGGTTTTTATTTAGCACAGTGGCTAGATTAACAAATAACCAGACGCCACCCGATCTAAATATTCCCTCACAGTTAAATAGTAATGACTTTATGAATTTCTTCACTGATAAAATAGATAACATCAGAAATACAATAACAAATGTAGATTCCACAGCATCTAATACTTTAGTTTTATCCATCGCACCCAAAGATAAACTGCAGTGCTTTACAACTATAGGACAGGAAGAGCTAAATAAACTTATCACTGCATCTAAACCAACAACATGTTTATTAGATCCTGTACCCACTAAATTACTGAAAGAGTTGTTACCTGTAGCAGAAAAAAACGCTTCTCAATATTATTAACTCGTCGTTATCTTTAGGTCACGTTCCAAAACCATTCAAGTTGGCGGTTATTAAGCCTCTTATTAAGAAACCACAACTAGATCCTAGTGAACTGGCAAATTACAGACCCATTTCAAATCTTCCCTTTATGTCTAAAATTTTAGAAAAAGTTGTGTCTGTTTAATTGTGCTCCTACCTGCAAAAAAATGATCTCTATGAAGAATTTCAGTCGGGTTTCAGGCCCCATCATAGCACAGAAACTGCACTTGTTAAAATTACAAATGACTTGCTTCTTGCATCAGACCAAGGCTGCATCTCATTGCTTGTTTTACTTGATCTTAGTGCTGCGTTCGACACCATAGATCACGACATACTCATAGATAGATTACAAAACTATACAGGTATCCAAGGGCAGGCTTTAAGATGGTTTAGATCCTACCTGTCCGATCGCTACCACTTTGTTTATCTAAATGGGGGAGTCTTCTCTCATTTATCACCAGTAAAATATGGAGTGCCACAAGGATCTGTCCTAGGTCCTCTGCTATTTTCAATATACATGTTGCCCCTTGGTAATATCATTAGAAAATACGGGATTAGTTTCCACTGTTATGCTGATGATACTCAAATATATATCTCAGCAAGACCAGGTGAAACTTCTAAAACTATCTAAGCTAACAGAGTGTGTTAAAAATGTAAAAGATTGGATGACCAATAATTTTCTCCTATTAAATTCAGATAAGACAGCGATATTACTTATTGGACCAGAAAACATTACACGGAATCTCGTAGATTACAATCTGCAATTAGACGGATGTACTGTTACTTCCTCTACAGTCAAAAATCTGGGTGTTATATTAGACAGTAACTTGTCTTTTGAAAATCATATTTCCCATGTTACAAAAACAGCATTCTTCCATCTTAGAAACATTGCCAAGCTACGAAAAATGTTACCTGTTACTGATGCAGAAAAGCTAGTTCATGCATTCATGACCTCTAGACTGGACTATTGTAATGCACTGCTAGGTGGTTGTCCTGCATCCTCAATAAACAAACTACAGGTAGTCCAGAATGCAGCGGCTAGAGTCCTTACCAGGTCAAGAAAATATGATCATATTACCCCAATACTACAGTCTCTGCACTGGCTACCTATTAATTTCCACATCAGTTACAAAATATTATTACTTACTTATAAGGCTCTTAATGGCTTAGCTCCTGCGTACCTAACTAGTCTTCTACCACGCTACAATCCATCACGCTCCCTAAGGTCACAAAACGCTGGACTTTTGATAGTACCTAGGATAGCAAAGTCCAATAAAGGAGGTAGAGCTTTTTCGCATTTGGCTCCCAAACTCTGGAATAGCCTTCCTGATAATGTTCGGGGTTCAGACGCACTTCCTCTGTTTAAATCTAGATTAAAAACACACCTTTTTGGCCAAGCATTCAAATAATGCATCTTATAATTTTGGACTGCAGTCATATCTGATCAAATGCGCATTATTATTCTTTAACTTAGGTTAAACTAATTAATTTTACTTGGCTGGAACAGCAGCTACGCTAATTATGTCTCTATTTGTTTCTCTGTTTTGCCACGGGATTTACATCCCGTGGTAACTAGGATTTACACAAGCTCCAGTCTGGATTCAGAACACCTGAGAAGAGATGATGCCAACCCCTCAGAGGACCTCAGATGATGCTAACCCAGAGACAACATACAGAACTACCACATTTTGCTCTAAGTTTGATTGGATAATTGCTGTTAATAGTGTTAATCGTCTGTTTGTTTACGTCTTTTATTGATTTTTCTGAACATTTCTGCCGTATACACATAAACTGACAGTCACCACTGATAAGCTACTACTAAATATTGTAGAAACTTAATTTTCTGTAAAGTTGCTTTGCAATGATTTGTATCGTAAAAAGCGCTATACAAATAAACTTGAATTGAATTGAACTAAAAAATATGAGTAATATGAATATTGAGTACTCCTTCCCTGAGAGCAGCGCATAGTTTAGTAAAATAACGGTAATATGAATTTTGATTACTCCTGCCCTGAGAGCAGTGCATACTTTAGTAAAATAACAGTAATATGAATATTGAGTACTCCTGGCCTGAGAGCAGCACATAATTTATTAAAATAACAGTAATAAGGAATATTGAGTGCTTCTGCACTGAGAGCAGCGCATAGTACACTAAAAATAACAGTTATATGAATATTGAGTACTCCTGCCAGCACATAGTACCCTAAAAATAACAGTTATATGAATATTGAGTACTCCTGCCCTGAGAGCAGTGCTAATGCTAATGCTAACGCTAACTGACTGATGAAATGTCAAGGATATATGAACAAGTTCTTTTTTTCGCTCATATTGGTTTCACAGACGTCGCTGTAGCATTGGAAAAGCGTTTTTTACTCCTGTTACCACATAAACAGCTTTGGTGCAATCAATAGATGTAGCAGTCAAATAAAAATGCATGCTATATTATATTTAGACCATGATTATTTGTTCTGTGCATCTTTGTTCTCTAATTATCTTATTAAATGTTAGAGATGTTAATTTTTTTTTTCATGAAAATACATGGTAAATTAACTTACCTTGCAATAAATGCATCCCGCGAAGCGTCAGTAACGTATCTGTCTGAAGTATTCCATCTACACTTTCAAATTTCCTGACTCCGCCTCTGCTTCAATTTCATTGGTTGAATCTGTAAACCAATCATTTTCCTTTCTGCCCTCAGAACATGTTTGAGTAAGTAAAACTCCCATCTGCCTAATGCATCTGTTTTCATGAGTGGACTGAGATGTGCTAGTAAAGACGTTTAATGAGGACGCTGCAGTGAGCTTGCGATCTCAGAAAGCTGACACAAGGCTTTCAGTTACACACACACACAAAAAAACAGCTCACAAACACCTGAATTTAGCTCTTGTTGTGTTTTAATGGTTGGATTGCATGCAATTGCTGGAATATTTTCTTTTAAAAGGCTCTAAAGCAAGTACAAATGCTGTTGTTGTGAACACGAATGGACTGCACTCACTGATCGGTGCTGTGACAGTTCTCTCGTCTTTCACACTGTTCTCTGGCCAGACAGTCATTATTAACCTTTTCAGTGGTGAGTTTAAAATATTCTAGCGGCCCCCCCAGAGTGAGTTTTTTTTTAAGTCGATCGTTATTTTAGAACGTTTCCCCTTACTGTTTCCATGGTGACGCGACGCGTCTGTTTCACAAATCAGGCAACCAACTGGACGTCATCTACACACGCTTGTGCTCCGTGGACAACTCTTTAGTTGCTCCACTGCACACCTCAGACCACTTTCTCATTACTGCTTACCTAGCACTTACTCCTGAAGCGGCACACGCTCCAACGCAGGTCACCTTTCGACGGAACCTACGCTCACTCTCTCCATCTCGCCTATCCTCTGTGGTTTCATCCTCACTTCCTTCACTCTCTCAGTTTTCAGCTCTGGACACGAACAGTGCTACGGACACTTTTTGCTCCACTCTAACCTCTTGCTTGGACAACTTTTGACCACTGAGGTCTAGACCAGCACGCACCACCCCATCTGCCCCCTGGCTGTCCGATGTTCTCCGTGAACATCGCTCTAAACATTTCCTGCTACAAGTTGAAGGTAGAGGAACACTTCTCCAACTCTGACCCCCGACGCATGTGGCGGGGCATCCAGGTCATCAGTGACTATAAGTCTAGTAACTCCACTCCAACGGTCACGGACGTCTCCTTCCTTAATGAGCTAAATGACATTTATGCTCGCTTCAACAGTGACAGCAAGGAGACGGCCACCAAAATCACACACTCAGAAGATCACCAACCTCTCAAACTCACCTCCACAGATGTCCACACTGCATTGAGCCAGATCAACGCACACAAGGCTGCCGGCCCGGACGGCATTCCTGGACGTGTGCTTAGAGCATGTGCAGAGCAGCTTGCAGGGGTCTTCACAGACATTTTCATCCTGTCCCTCACCCAAGCAACTGTGCCAACATGTTTTAAGTCCACATCCATTGTGCCAGTACCGAAACACTCCTCCCCAATGTGCCTGAATGACTATCGCCCCGTAGCACTCACACCCATCATTATGAAATGCTTTGAGCGATTGGTCCTAGCACACCCCAAAGACTCCCTCCCACCCACACTGGACCCACACCAATTTGCCTACCGCAGAAATAGGAGCACAGAGGCATTTAACACCATCATTCCCTCCAAGCTGACCACAAACCTTGGAGACCTGGACATTAACACCTCCCTCTGCAACTGGATCATGGACTTTCTGACCAACAGACCTCATTATGTTAGGTCAGGCCACACCCACTCCACCACCATCACACTTAACACTGGCGTACCACAGGGCTGTGTGCTGAGTCCATTCCTCTACTCCCTCTACACCCACGACTGCAAGCCTGTGCAGGGATCCAACTCCATCATGAAGTTTGCAGACGACACCACGGTGATTGGCCTCATCAGAGACAACGATGAGACTGCCTACAGGGAAGAGGTACAGCACCTGGCCACATGGTGCGCTGACAATAACCTGCTCCTTAACACCAGTAAGAAAAGGAGCTCATTGTGGACTTCAGGAAGAAGAAAGGAAGCACGCATGACCCCATCCACATTAACGGGATGGTTGTAACGTGTCTACAGCTTCAAGTTCCTGGGAACCACCATCTCGGAGGACCTGTCCTGGACTACAAACAGCTCCAGCCTGGTCAAGAAGGCTCACCAGCGCCTCTTCTTCCTCAGAACACTGAAGAACCAACTGTCTTCAGCCATAGTGTTAAACTTTTACCGGTGTGCGATCAAGAGCATCCTGACCAGTTGTATTACAGTCTGGTATGGGAACTGCTCAGTGGCTGACCACAAAGCACTGCAGAGGGTGGTGAAAACTGCCCAATGCATCACAGGGACACCACTTCCTGCTATTGAGGATATCCAGAGGAAACGCTGTCAAGCTTGCAGCATTCTTAAGGACTCTTCTCACCCTGACCATGGACTGTTTAACCTCCTGCCCTCCGGGAGGCGCTTCAGGAGCTTCCGGACAAGGACCAGCAAATCAAGGAACAGCTTTTTCCCTACAGCTGTCTCCTTGCTGAACTCTGCCTTCTGACACCCCCCACACCATACACACAGACTCCTCCCCCACTTCATCACTACATCTGACCGATTTATTTATTTATTTATTTACAACAAGCAGAAAACAATAAACTTGCTATCACTTGCACTACTGTCTGTTCATCCAGAAACACTGAATAATCCATTTGCACACTGAAATATTTTCTATGCACTTTACTGGCCATTGCAATAGTGTAAATTATGTTCATATGGTCATAGTTCTGCCTATAGTTTACATACACTTTCACATATTCCATCTGTATAGTATGTTCATAGTACACCTATCTGTATATCATGCTGATAGTATTTAAAATCTGTAAATTATGTCCATAATACTTATTTGTATAGTTATTGTACATATTGTAGACCTTGTATATTCTGAATCTGTACTTACTGCTTATTGCATTTCTGGTTAGATACTAACTGCATTTTGTTGCCTTGTACCTTACATGTGCAGTGACAATAAAGTTGAATCTAATCTAATCTAATTCAATCTAAATCAAGAAACTCTACCGACCCCAGTGTGTGTCAGTCTCTCCTCTCTTCTTTCTCTCCAAATGTCTTCACTGCTAAAACATCATACTACCACAATAAAATAAACAACTATTGCGATGCTCGGACACTCTTCAAAACTTTCTCTTCTCTTCTTAATCCGCCTCCACCTCCTCCTCCATCGACTCTTACAGCTGACGACTTTGCAGTTTTCTTCACAAATAAGACAAGAACCATCAGTGAACAATTCTCCACACCGCAGAATGAGGATAACTTCATAACAACTAATGCACACTCTCTCTCCTCCTTCTCTCCACTCTCAGAGATGGACGTTTCTAAACTTATCCTGTCCAGTCATCCTACTACTTGTCCACTTGATCCGATCCCCACTCACCTCCTTCAAGCGATTTCGTCATCAGTCATACCTTCACTTACTCACATTGTCAACTCCTCTCTTCACTCTGGAACATTTCCCTCAGCATTTAAGCAGGCTCGGGTAAGCCCACTGCTGAAGAAACCATCTCTAAATCCAGCACTTCTAGAAAAGAACAGACCAGTATCCCTTCTTCCATTCATTGCAAAGACACTTGAATAAGCTGTGTTCAACTAGCTCTCGATGTTTCTTGTACAGAACAACCTCCTGGACAGCAACCAATCTGGCTTCAAAAGCGGCCACTTAACTGAGACTGCCCTGCTCTCGGTTACTGAAGCCCTGCGACTGGCAAGAGTAGCTTCAAAATCCTCATTACTCATTTTGCTGGACCTGTCTGCTGCTTTTGACACCGTTAATCACCAGATTCTCCTGTCCACCCTCAGAAAGATGGGCATCTCTGGAACCACAGGGTGCATGATGCAGTTACACAATGGACGTGTCTCTTTTCAAGTAAATTATGAGTCCTTATGTGAGTACTATTATATGCACAACATAAAAATAGATAACTAATATTGTGTCCCTTCTTTACATTTTCAGTAATGTGTGATAACTTGAGAAATATGTTGTCAATACTATTAAAATAAGATAAAAAGTAATGGTATTTAGGAGATTATAGTTTTTGCATAATAACTATATTGGGCTTTGTTAAAGTTTATGAAAATAGAATGAATATATGTGCATTTTTTATTTATACACATAAATTAAACATTTTCAAGTCTTTGAACAGATCTTGAAGTATTTGCTATCCTGTGGCTCCATCGTGTGGACAATATTAGCATTGTGGCCTTCATTTCTGAACAACATTATGAAAGGGGCTAATATTTTTTGAATGATTACAAATATTTAATGGTAAGTTTATTGATAATAGATTCACGATTCAAGGTTATTTATTATTTGTCACATACAAGTTATATGAAATACAACAAACAGTGAAATGTAAAACAGGGGAGGAAGAAATACAGCATAACATGAGGTAGGGGAGGAGAAAAAAACAACCCCCAGACTATGCTCCTTTGGGAGTGGGGCAACTTGCGCGCTCACAGCCAACCCTGTGAGACTGCGTCACTTTTCAAACAATGTAAAGATATTATTGAAGATAATTGTATGATTTGTTTATTTTTCATGTAATTTAAGTAATGTCAACGTGACACAAATAACCCTGAAACGACAAAGCTTCTCTGATACTCGTTTGATACTCCTTCAGTGCAAATGACGTCATGCAGACATAGCGGCATTTAACGGCAACAATACAACAGCGTACAGCGCTGACGGGTGGTTAGCAGGACAGGACTTAGGGGGGCGGGGGCCCTGGACTTGAGGTTATGTTTTGGGCCCTATACCGACTGTACACTACAAATACCCTCAAACATCATTATGGAGTAACACAAAATACACAAACATATGTTTTGAGGTTCATAAATAGTACAATTAATATGCAACATGTCTAGGCTATAGTCAGAGTTTAAATGTAATATTAAATATTCATTATAATATAATAAACAGGATGTGTTCTCTCAGTTAAGAGACCAAAACCCTGAAATAACTAAGCAAAAAAATGAATAAATAAATAAATATATATATATATATATATATATATATATATATATATATATATATATATATATATATATATATAAAAAAGCCAGAGATGTTGTCTTATTAGTATTATAAAAGTTATTGTCATATCTGTGTCCTCTTATGTCAGGTTCTTATTTAATCAATAAATTCAATCAAATGAAAAGACATGCTGGATATTTCCAATCAAATGAATTCACTATCCACAAAATTCATAGATGGATTGTGCATAAATGTTAGTTAAATTAGGGCTGGTAATTGATTAAATTTTTTAATCAAATTAATTACATGATGTAGCGATTAATTAACCGAATTAATCACACATTAAATTTGGAGAAATTACTCCCAGAAGATAATTTAAAGTCACTGTTGTGTAAAGCATCAAACAGATTACAAAAAGTAGGTTCAGCAAGAAATATTTAGATTGATAAAATGTATTACATGTACTCTTTTGGATCATGTTAGTAAATGATGACAGAATCAATGGTGGCTCATAGGTTTTAAAACGGCCATGTAAAAAATGCAGAAAAAACACTGTTCAAAAGTTTAGGATAGGTAAGATTTTTAAATGTTTTTGAAACAAGTCTCTTATGCTCACCAAAACTACATTTATTTGATAAGAAATACAGTTAAAGCAGTAACATTCTGAAATATTAAAATTTTAAATAACTGTTTAAAAAAAAAAAAAGAAAAAAAAAAACTGTTTTACTATGATGTTTAATTTTCAGCAGCCATTACTCCAGTCTTCTGTGCCATACAATCCAAAATAAATTATTCAAATATTCTGTTTTGGTGCTCAATATTTTTTTTTTTTTTTTTAATTATCTCAAAAACAGTTGTGCTGCTTCACTTTTGGAAACAGTAATATATATTTTTTTCAGGTTTCTTTGAATAGAGCTTTTAAAAGAGCAGCATTTTTTAGTAAATAGGATTTTTGTCCAACAATGTAAAAGTTTTTACTGTTGCTTTTTATCAGTTTACTGCGCCCTTGCTGAATACAAGTAATATCTTAAAGAAGAAAAAAAAAAACACTTTCTGGCCCCAAACTATTGAACACTAGAATGTATTGAATAGCTTTATAAAACAGAATAATGACCAATTATAACTACATCAGAACGTTAAGTAGATATTATAGATAATTATAGATAAATCAGTCCCCTAAGGGGCACCAGTAGAGCTCTGCCTGATTTCTGATCTTTTGGTTCTTCTGCTCCTTCCACTGTCCCAAGTCTCTTACGTTACAGAGCCACTTTAATAGAAGTCTCCATTTTAGATGCTGTGGCCTGGCTGCTTTTTGTTCCAGCATCTACCTGAGAAAGAAAACAATAATTAAAATGTGTGTGTATATATATATATATATATATATATATATATATATATATATATATATATATATATATATATATATATATACATATATATATATATATAAAACCTAAACAAAATCAAAGTTTCCACCTCAGGAAGTCTCCCAGGGCACTTATATTTTTGGTGGATCTTTTTTAATGTTAAAAATAAATGTATTCTTTATTGATTGCAGAGATACACAGACAGAGTGTGAATGAACTGCATGACTAAATGAGACAATGAGAGAGCAGCGGTTGATTGAGATTGAGAATGAGATTAAGGGAAAACTGAATGAAAGACTAAAATAATTTATTTACAACATTTTCAAATTTCAGTTCTTAACACGTTGACTCACATACATATCCATATCCAATATGTGTGTGTTGTTATTTTATCCCACTTCAACAACAGAAGGCATTATTGAGTACATCATTAAAAATGGTTTTAACACAAGGTTAAGTTATATTATGGCAAAACACTGCGATATTACTAGGGGTGACCCTGAATAGTCGCTGATTCAATGCTTCGATAGGAGGAGACCGATTCGACTACTAATCTCACAGTTGAATATCATGTTGGCTATAAATGCTCAAATGTCTGATTTCACATAGAACTACCGGTTTTCTCTCAATGAGTTTATATTCAGCCTATTAAGATAATGCTGTAAATAAGATTCCGAAAAAGAAGCTTTAAATAAATATTTTAACGTGCATGATCAAATCCAACCACCCCTATAGATTTCAGTTTCACTTTCTATAATCCGAGACCAACAGAGAAGCATCTTGGCGGCAGGGATTTAAAACTTTAACAAGACTCAAATTGACACAGGCAGAGTAAAAGACTGGATTTCTTACAATCAGGTAGGGTGCAAGTGATTTCAAAACATTTCAGCTGGTTAAATATAGTGTATATATTATTTACCTTGTATAAGATGCATTCGGTTTAGTTGTGCTGCTATAAAGCGCTTCATGGCACAGTGATTATCTCTTCAGCCCACAGTGCAAATGTAACAGTGTTGTCTCTGCGTTGTGTTGTGTTGAACTCAGATGGACACCAAATCTTAATTTTAAGATGGATGTTTATTCTGTTGATAACATAGAACAGCGGTGATCAGCTTCAGTTATCACCCTCATGGATATTATAACAATGCAGCCATTCACACTCTGGACTGGCACGAGTCTAAATGACTCTCATTTACATAAACTACATAAACAGTAATAAATCAACACATTAGAAACTCATAGTCTGTACCTGTTGATAACATAGAACCAGGGCCAGCCCGAGGCATAAGCGAACTAAGCGGCTGCTTGGGGCCCCTTGGCCACCAGGGGGCCCCCCAATCGTTTTTTTTTTTTTTTTTTTTTTTTTTTTTTACAATTAAATAACTTATATAAATGAATGAATGAATGGATGAATGAATATGAATGGATAAATGAATAATTCAAGACAAAAAAATTCTGATTTGCTGACAACTGCTGCTGTGTCTGCTAGCGTTTGAGTCATGCGAAATTGCGCATAGACACCTCGCGTGTATTGACAATTTGCGCCGGCGCGCAAGTGCGCGTCACTGTAATAAATGATAAGCAGGGCCGGCCCGAGGCATAAGCGAACTAAGCAGCTGCTTGGGGCCCCTTGGCCACCAGGGGGCCCCCCAATCGTTTTTTTTTTTTTTTTTTTTTTTTTTTTTACAATTAAATAACTTAAGTGATATAAATGAATGAATGAATGAATATGAATGGATAAATGAATAATTCAAGACAAAAAAAAATCTGATTTGCTGACAACTGCTGCTGTGTCTGCTAGCGTTTGAGTCATGCGAAATTGCGCATAGACACCTCGCGTGTATTGACAATTTGCGCCGGCGTGCAAGTGCGCGTCACTGTAATAAATGATAAGCCATGTCACAAAAAAGGATGTTTCCCTCTGGTGCCGAAAAGAGAAAGAAGAAAAAGACAGAGGAGGAGAAAAAATAGCAAGATAAAGGTATGTTTGCATGATTATTTACAGTAAGTTTTGTGTAGCAGCAGCACAAATTGTGCTCACGTCACTTGAGGTAGCAGCTAGTCATGACTCGTGATCTACCTGCGGTTTGAAAGTACTTTTTTTTTTTTTTTTTTTTTTTTTTTGTGCGTCTAATCGTGCGGTATGGGTGCTGGGAGCGGTCAAAATGGATGTAAAGAAGCTGTCATAACGGCGTTTCCTTTATCCCTTTGCTGATATTTTCAATAGTTCGAAGTGTCTGCTCCGTCTTTGAGTGAAGTTTTATTGTTGGATGTTTTGTTATAGGTAATAAGAGTTTTTGCTATGCATTTAACCCATCCGAAGTGCACACACACAGAGCAGTGAACACACCACACACTGTGAACACACACCCGGAGCAGTGGGCAGCCATTTATGCTGCGGCGCCCGGGGAGCAGTTGGGGTTCAGTGCCTTGCTCAAGGGCACCTAAGTCGTGGTATTGAGGGTGGAGAGAGCGCTGTACATTCACTCCCCCCACCCACAATTCCTGCCGGCCCGAGACTCGAACTCACAACCCTTCGATTGGGAGTCCGACTCTCTAACCATTAGGCCACGACTTCCCCGACTTCCCCGGTCCGACTCTCTAACCATTAGGCCACGACTTACCCCCCCCCCCCCCCCAAAAAAAAACAATTCTGCATAAACCGTAATTTAACCCTAAAAAGAACTTAAAGGTATATCAGAATATTTATTTATTGCTATTTTATGTCATGATATAAATAATAAAATTTCGGGGTTTTTTCAAATGACTTGAACATTGAATTAATGTTTGTGAATACATAGTTTTTAGTTTTTTTGTACATTAACATTTGTATTGTACATTTATTAATATACATAATTTATCAATGTTTATATATATATATATATTAACATTGATAAATTATGTATTGCGTGTGTGTGTTGTTTGTGTGTGTATAGCCTACCTTTCGACTAATAGTGACCCTGACTATTGCTGTATTCATTTTCAAGTTAAATCTATTATACAATTTCTGTACAATTTAAAGGCAAATCACTCCAAAACTCAATGTGCAGTCTCACTCTTTTTCTCATAAAAAGCACTTACTTGTAAAAAGCTTTCCTTAAAAGGTTTGCTCATTTTTCCAATTGATTAATTTTAACAGTGACCCTGAATATTACTGAATTATCATTTACTGTATAGTTT
Source organism: Cyprinus carpio (assembly GCF_018340385.1). Classification (NCBI taxonomy): domain Eukaryota; kingdom Metazoa; phylum Chordata; class Actinopteri; order Cypriniformes; family Cyprinidae; genus Cyprinus; species Cyprinus carpio. The sequence continues at coordinate 24,383,237 of NC_056592.1, forward strand.
TGGAGAAAATTAATGGCAAAATCACTCCAAAAAAGTGCATTATAGCAGTTGCACCATTACCCATTTTCAAACACTCATAAAAATCTTTGCTTTATAGGTTTGCTCATTCTTTCAGTTGATTCCTGTTCTTGTGATCCTGATTATTACTGTCTTAATTTCAAATATTTTTACTGTGTAAAAATTAATGGCAAATTCACTCCAAAAAACAAAGTGCATTCTAGCAGTTGGACCATTTCCCATTTGAAAATTATTTATTTCATGTTTTGTGACAGTTTGTATTCAGAAGTTTAAGAGTAAAGTATTTTATTTAAGTATTTTTTTTTATTATTTATTTTGTATTAGTACATAACCTCACTGTATTCATTTATAATGTAACATTATAGCGTGACATTTGTGTCAATAATCTTCAAGCACAGATGACTCCGCATGGTGGGAGGGGGCCCCCCAAATCAAATTCTGCTTAGGGCCCCCAAGAGGCTCGGGCCGGCACTGCATAGAACAGCGTTGATCAGCTTCAGTTATCACCCTCGTGGATATTATACTGGAGGTGAACATTAAACTTGATATTACAATACATATAACAGTGACACAAACCCAAATCATATAACATACTTCTAAACACACATATAATTCAGTATTAACCTATAAAATGATTATAGAATTACTAAAATATATTTAAGACATGGAGCACTCACACAATGCGGCCATTCACACTCTCGACTGGCACGAGTCTAAATGACTCTACCGGAACCAGTTCATCATCCTACCAGATCTGGGCGGAGAGTGCAATTAAAGGGGCCATACATGAAAATAAATGCAGCAAGTGGAAGCACATATTTGACCTGTTACACGAGCAGGACAAACAACAATGCATAATATTAAGAACTATGACTGGGACTGTCATACACATAACATTATAATGAGAACACTATTATAATAAAACGCTGTGAATTTTTAGAGTTTAGTTGCTGTGTTTCTGCACGTTGTTGCGTGAAGTACGCGTTCACAAAAGGAGTTCATTTTGAGCCGCACAGACACGTTCATGCATTCGGGGAATTTTGTGCAGATAGCCTATACGTAGAATATTAACGTTATGTTGTATAAATGACAAAGCGTATTCTAAATGAGATAAATGATGAGTTAAATCCCATTAATTAAATACCTGCTATCAAACACTTCATTCTACTGGTCATCAAAAATCCAGAACATTAATAACTACTGTCATATACATGACGTTATAATGAGAGCACTATTATAAAAAAAAAAAATATATATATATATATATATATACGCTTTGGATGTCCACCTACTGTAGTTAACATTAAACATCAGCGAAACTAAGAACTCACAATATATATATATATATATATATATATATATATATATATATATATATATATGTATATATATAGTGAGTTCTTAGTTTCGCTGATGTTTAATGTTAACTACGTATCTTTTAATCAGAACATTATTTTTGCATCTGCGAGGCATCCGTTTCACATTTTACCTGTGCGTTAATGTCAGTAATTATGGCTGTCGAATGTCTGACTTGACTGATGTTATTGTATTTTGACTCCGCCCCCAAACATATGATTCGACTATCGGCAAGATAAGAAAATTCCAATTCATAAAATCCTTAGTCAGGGACACCCCTAAATATGACCACTTTTATAAACTTACGTTACGATGTTCGTTGGGTTTGAGACTATGTCCCAAGAGGCTGTCTGAGTCACAGATAAAATAGCTTATTATTGTAATACAGTAAGTAAGTAATACAGGTAAGTTATGATGACAGACCTTTAATTTTTTGAAAAACGAGCCCTTTAAGAAATAACTAATGACTTTAACTTGATGCATGAATATGCAGCTTTAAATAAATTGAAGTCTACTTACATGACAAAAGAAGCAGTGACCTGTTCCTGGTGACTCTTTATCTGCATCTGACACAAACTAAATGGAGAAAGAGAAGAAAAATCAATGAATATCAGTGAAATATTGCATATATCAATACAAATTAAAATGTATTTTTATTTTGCTAGGTTGATCACTTACAACAGTGGTGTCCTGGAGGACCAGCATCCTGCAGAATTTATCTCCAGCCTGTCCACACACCTGCTTGGAAGTGTGTGGTGATCCTGAAGACCTTGATCAGCTGCTTCAGCAGTACAGGATTGGGGCTGGAGCTTAACTCTGCAATCAGGACTAGATGGCAATCAATACTCAATCAATACTCAAAAGAGAGAAGACAAACATTATCTTAATGGTTTAAAACTAAAGTTGAAAAAAATATTTAATATATGGTTTAATATCTGAGAATGGAAAAGGGAGAAAAAAAATCTGTTAAATATTGCATAGGTTTGTATGATTGAACATGCAAATTACCTATACAGTCAAGAGAAATCATAATTAAATGAATAAGTTACCTTAATATTTTCTAGGCTATATTTTACATTCACTATATATTTTCATAATTGTTAAACTATCGATGGCTGATGGCAGCCATACATTACTGATAACGAGATTTAATAAGCGTGTGTAGCCGAGGTATAGTATTATGCTATATAATCCGTGGTTTATGTTGCTATTTAGGACTTTATAACAGAGACATTATACGGACTTAACTCCATTAACGACAGACTATGTAACGTTAGACCTAACGTTACTGCTCGCTGTTAAGTAACGTTAATTAAAACAACAACAAAACAGAAAAGGAAAATAAACCTAATTTACACCAAAATGGATGTTAAAAAATTAATTTAATGAATTCATGTGCAATTTGAAAGGATATTACCAGAGACTGTTACCTCAGAAACCAATCTGAAGGGGCTAAGTTAAGTTAGTCGGCTGTTATAACCGTTTAAAAACGCCACAAGCAACACTGATAATCAAAAAATGTCTATAAATGCTGATCCCAATGCATCTTTTTCATTATCAACATGGATATTAAAATCACTAACAATTAAAACTTTATCTGCAGCCAGCACTAACTCGGATGTAAAATCAGCAAACTCTTTAATAAAGTCTGTATGGTGCCCTGGTGGCCTGTATACAGTAGCCAGTACAAACAACACAGGGGATTTATCATTAACATTTGTTCCTCTGGTTAATGTTATATGAAGCACCAATACTTCAAGTTATACTTGAAGCCTGCCCTCTGAGAAATCCTGAAAACATTGTTATAAATTGAAGCAATTATAACAGTAATCATCAGGTTTTAGCCAGGTTTTTGTCAAACAGAGTGCATCTAGATTATGATCAGTGATCATATTATTTACAAAAAGTGCTTTCGTAGAAACGGACCTGATATTTAATAAGCCAAGCTTTATCATTTGTTTATCCGTATTGCATCTGTCTTTTATTTGTTGAACCTCCATTAAATTGTTGCTCTTAAATTGGTTCGGACGTTTTTTGTATTTTCGAGTCCGGGTAACAGACACAGTCTCTATAGTGTGATATCTAGGTGAAAGAGTCTCTATGTGCTGAGAATTAACTGACTTCTGTGACGTGAGGCGGCTAGCAGACGGTCGGTTTAGCCAGTCTGTCTGCTTCCTGACCTGGGCCCCAGTTAGTCAAGTACAAACTGTAAGACTATGTGCCATATTTCTAGAGAGAAGAGCAGCACCACCCCAGGAGGGATGAAGATCATCTCTTTTCAACAGGTCAGGTCTGCCCCAAAAGCTCGTCCAATTGTCTATGAACCTATGTTATTCTGCGGGCACCACTTAGACATCCAGCCATTGAGTGATGACAATCGGCTATGCATCTCATCACCACGGTAAGCAGGGAGGGGACCAGAGCATATTACAGTGTCTGACATCATGCTTGCAAGTAAACACACCTCTTTAATGTTATTTTTAGTGATCTCCGACTGGCGAAGTCGAACATCATTAGCGCCGACGTGAATAACAACCTTACTGTATTTACATTTAGCATTAACCAGCACTTTTAAATTTGCTAAGATGTCAGGTGCTCTGGCCCCCGGTAAACATTGGACTATGGTGGCTGGTGTCTCTATTTTCACGTTCCGTACAATAGAATCGCCAATAACTAGAGCACTTTCATCAGGTTTCTCAGTGGGTGCTTCACTGAGTGGGGAGAACCTGTTTAATGTTTTGATCGGAACAGAAGAGTGTTGTTTAGACCCACGACTATGCCGCCTCACTGTCACCCAGTTGCCTTGCTGCAAAGGCCCTGTTCCCGGAACCGAACAATGTACAGGATTCCCTGAGCTAGACGCATCCAAAGCCGTATCTAGAGCCCTCACATTCTTACTGTCACACTCTTACTGTTTGGATGCGTGTCTCTAAGTCTGAAATCTTCTCTGTCAGCCTAACTGTTTCCCTCCATTTATCACATGTGAATCTCTCGTCAAACTATACATGTGGCAAGCAGTGCAAATAACAATAGCAGGAGAAGCCATTACTCACCATGCTTGATGAAAGATTCTTACCACAGTTGTTTGAGGAACTTGTGAAAAACCGGAGAGAGAGAGAGAAGCAAGAGAGAGGAGAGGAGAAAAGAAAACAACAATAGGCACAAATGGAAACGCTAATGACAAGCTAACGAGTGCTAACACATGCAGGTGCACTGCACTCGCGGATTTAAAATAAAAGTGTACGATCAAATTAATCAGATTAGATTGATAGATAATATCAGAAATATGGTGGGAATTAAGTTGTATTTTATCACTTTAAACAAGAGAGAGTGATAGTAAGATAAAGATTCTACAGAAAAACAAAGCTACACGGAGCTACGATCACAAAACTGCAGCGAGGCAAGCAGGGAGCAGGAATAACACTGTCCAACAGCGACACCCAGTCCAAGTCAAGTCAGAGTCTGCTCCAGTGTCTTCTCCAGCCCCTGAGTCCGCTCATTTGATCAAGTTCAGTCCAGAATCCACCACAGTCCAAACTAATTCAAAGTCTGTTACAATTCGAGAGTTTAGTTCCGAGTCCGCTCTGACCCCAGAATTCAGTAAAGAGTTTGTTCTGGAATTCAGTAAAGAAATGCATTAACAAGAACAGTAGTGTGCTATTTATGGAGTCTATATCTTTAACACGAAGCAGACTCTGTTGATCTTCTCCTTGATTCCTTTAACTCAAAAATTAAGAATTTTATTGATGATATTATGCCTGTAATTGTCGAAAAGAAAATTAGCAGACAGAAATTAGTTTGGAGAAAATCAATAGCAGTTCAGAGTATGAAAAGACTGTGGCGGAAAACGAAACTTGAAATTCACTATAGCATCTATAAAGACAGCCTTCATGCTTTTAATATGAAACTAGCCACAGCTAGACAGAGTTTCTTCTCAAACCTTCTAAACAGTAACTTAAACAACACTCGTACTCTTTTTGCTACTGTTGAGAGACTGACAAACCCCCCAAGTCAGATTCCCAGTGAAATGCTCTCAGACAGCAAATGCAATGAGTTTGCTTGCTTCTTTTCTGAGAAGATCCTCAATATCAGGAAGGCGATTAGCACATTTTCAAGTAATTTTTGAAGCAATTGGTAGCAAAATTTTGTGGTGGAAAGAGTACTGAAAATTTGTACTTAAGTACAAGTACTGTTACATTGCTGAAATAATACTCAATTACAAGTAAAAGTACTGGTGTCAAAAACTACTTAAGTAAAAGTACAAAGTACTCCTATCAAAAACTACTCAGAGTACTAATTACTAGTTCCCTTTCATAGGTCACTTCGATGCTGCGGTGACGTCACCGTATGGGAACACCTTCGGTGTGACGAATGTCTGAAGCCCTATACCATCTCGCCAATCCTATTGGCCAAATAGCGCTTGGCACCGCCCTACGCATGCGTACGCATCGTATACCCGGGCGCCGCGCGCTATTTCGCTCAGATTTCATTTTCCTTCAGGAAAGAGAATCATCTGTGCCCTGGAATCATCTCGCGTTCATAGCGGTTTTCTCGAGCAGTGTTAACTCCTCTTCGCGGACGCGATGAGCTTTCGAAAGTGCAAGGAACCGTGTACCAGGTTCATCACTAAGGGAGACACTCACGAAAGGTGTGTAGTCTGTTTGGGATTACATCACGCGCAGTCTGCGCTTAGTGGCCTTTCCTCTTGTCCCCACTGTGATGGCCTGCGACTTAAAGTACTGCGCTCGAGGGTAGAAGTGTTTTCCAAGGTCGCCCCCGCGTCTAACCCCCGCCGTGTCGCTTCTGCGGCTGCCGAGGCACCGCACGAGGCGATGGCTTGGGGAGACATGTGCGACCTCACTTACGACGACAGCGCGGCGCTGGAGTTTTCTCCACATCGCTCGCTCTCCCCTACCCGAGTGCAGGATGCCACCTTCTTCGAACCCGTTGTGTTCTCGGACGGGGGTTTACAGCCCACCCCGGAGGCATACGATGCTATCTCCTTCGGTTGTGGGCAGTTCGACGACGACGTCTTATCCACCGCGGCTTCGGAGTCTGAGGACTTCGTGGCAGATACGGACAGCCCTCTCCCTCCTAGCGGACAGGAGAAGCGCGTCTCTCCCTCCTACAGCGAGCTGTTGGATGTGGTCTCTCGTGCGGTGGGTAAGCTGGGACTGGACTGGGAGGTTGAGAAGGCCGAGGCCCAACCTTCATCTAAGCTGGACGACCGTTTTTTGACTAGTCGTGCTCCTGCGCAGCCCCGTAGGCCCCTGCCTTTTTTCCCGGACCTCCACCAGGAGGTTTCGAGGTCCTGGAAGCAGCCCTTACTCGGCGCGCATCACGAACGCTGCGGCTGCGGATTTCGCCACCATTTCAGATATGGCGAACCGTGGCTATACAGCGATGCCTCCGGTTGAGGAGACTCTCGCCGAACATCTGGCGCCTAATTCGGCCACGGCATGGAAGTCTCGCCCCCTCCTTCCTTCGAAGGCGTGTCGAGTCACGTCTAGCCTCGTCGGGAAATCTTACATGGCTGCTGGCCAGGCGGCCGCATCGCTCCACTCTATGGCGGTCCTCCAGGCCTACCAAGCGGAGCTTTTAAAGGATCTCGACGAGGGGGAGGGCATCACACCCGAGGCTGTGAAAGAGCTGCGTCGAGCAATGGATTTGGCGCTACGCGCTACCAAACATACTGCTCGGGCAGTGGGCCGTTCCATGGCTGGTTTGATTACGGTCGAGCGCCACCTTTGGCTGAATCTCACCGATATCAAAGAAAAGGATAAATCTTTTCTCATGGACGCGCCCATTTCTAAGGACGGTTTGTTTGGAGAGGCAGTTACGTCGGTGGTGGATAAATTTAGGGCAGCGAAACAGCAATCAGCCGCTTTCCGCCAGCTGATTCCACGCAGACCCAGAGAGACTGAACGGCGGCAGGCGCCGCGCGCGGTCTCGTTCAACCTCTTCAAACCGCCAACGGGCTGCCTCACGGGAAGAGCCTTCGCCTATGGCGCCCCCTCGTAAGGACTGGGGTCCTAAGGCTTTTCCACCAGCTCGCCTGCGACAGCGGAAAAGATTAGACCTGAGTTCGACGGCTAATGCCTCTCGCTCTCGGGCTCCTAATAGCAGCTCCTGATATTCTCGCTGCTTGCCAGGGACTGTGCCCTCCGCTAGAGAGCGCTATTGGACCGTTTTGCGCATCCAACCCTCTCACTGCAGTCCCCACGCTCTAACATTGACTGTCTCGCCGCAAAAGGCGTTTCGAGCAGCATTGGATCGAGCAACCATGTCAGGCGTTTCCTCAGACACTCTGCGCGATTCAGCCTTCAGAATCCGAGGAACGTTACAAGGGTCTGGCAAAGACGGCCCGTTTATGACGGCTCATACAGTCGCCGCTTTTTCGCTAGCGGCAGAGCCCGATGTTCATCTTGTTGGATTAATTCCTGCCGTGGACACGCTTCAGGATTATACACAACGAGATGCAACGGATTTGACGCACGCGCTTCCCCGGCTTACGGACGCCGCGAGCTTTCCGTATTCGGGCATGTTAACGCGTATGAAAACGCTGAAAAAGGCGGAAACCTTGAAACCACTGACGCTATTTCGGGCCGCGTGGGAACGCTTGCCCGGCATTTCGCAATGGGTGTTACGCACGATTCGTCTCTGATACACCATTCAGTTTCGAAAAGGCCCGCCTCCTTTCCGCGGAATTCTTCCCACGGTTGTGAAACCAGAGGAAGTCGCGGTGCTGCGGCAAGAAATGACAGCTCTGCTGAAGAAAGGGGCTATAGAAGAAGTACACCCCTCTCAGATGGAGTCAGGTTTTTACAGCCGCTATTTTGTTGTACCAAAAAAAAGGGGGCGGTTTGCGATCCATATTGGATCTACGCCGTTTGAATCTTGCACTCAGGACGAAGCAAATTCAAGATGTTAACGGTAAAGTCCATTTTGTCTCAGATTCAACCAAACACTTGGTTTGTCACGATCGATCTGAAGGATGCATATTTTCATATTCAGATCATCAAGAGACACAGGAAGTTCCTCAGATTCGCTTTAGAGGGCCAAGCGTATCAATACCGTGTTCTTCCGTTCGGCTTAGCCCTGGCTCCCCGAACTTTTTCAAAATGCATGGACGCAGCTCTGGCCCCGTTGCGGCTCCAGGGCGTTCGTGTGTTGAATTACTTGGACGATTGGCTGGTGCTAGCTCAATCACAGACTCAAGCACTCTCTCACCGAGATTTAGTGCTGAATCATTTAAGCAGCCTGGGCTTATGCACGAATTTCCAGAAGAGTGTTTTAATCCCCTCTCAACGGTTAACCTTTCTGGGAATAGATTTGGACTCTCGCGCGATGACAGCCAGACTATCTCTCCCGCGCGTTCAGTCTCTCACGTCATGCGTGCGTCACTTCAAAGTAGGCCGCACAGTGACGGTGAGTTTGTGTCTCAGGCTGTTTAGGTCTGATGGCAGCGGCATCCCCTGTAATTCGTCTGGGCTTACTTCACATGCGCCCTTTTCAGTGGTGGACGAAAAGTCAGAACATTTCACCCCGTTGTTTTCCGCATCGTACGATTTCGGTGACACGGAGGTGTGTTATGTCAATAAAACAGTGGATGTCAACCGAGTTCCTTCTAGCCGGAGTTCGGCTGGGGATTTGTGCTTCCCGAGAGACTGTCACGACGGACGCGTCTTTGACCGGTTGGGGAGCTGTTTGTCAAGGGCGCCCAGCTCATGGAGTGTGGACAGCGACACAACGCGGTTGGCACATAAACAGGTTGGAACTACTGGCAGTTTTTTTCTAGCTCTCCAGTATTTCTCAAATCTGCGGACCGGCCGTCATGTACTACTCAGGTCAGACAACATGGCGGTTGTGTCATACCTGAATCATCAAGGAGGGTTACGCTCTCGCCCCCTGTGCAGGCTGGCGAGGAGTATTCTTCTTTGGTCTCGGAACAGATTTCTATCGATCCGAGCAGTTCATGTCCCCGGACGTTTGAACGTCGGAGCGGATCTGCTATCCAGACAGACTCTGGAGCAGGGGGAATGGAGATTACACCCACAGACGGTGAGCCTTTTATGGCGGATATTCGGAGAGGCGAGAGTGGACTTATTCGCGTCGAGCACGACTACGCATTGCCCGCTGTGGTTCTCCCTATGCCCTCCATCGCCCCTAGGCTTGGATGCGTTAGCTCACGATTGGCCCAGGACCAGCTTGTATGCTTTTCCTCCAATTCGTTTAATTCCAGCGGTGTTGTCCAGGATACGGCTGGACAGAGTGGAGCAGCTGCTGCTGGTGGCTCCGTGGTGGCCCACACAGCCGTGGTTTGCGGAACTGGTCAGTCTAATAGTGGGCTCTCCATGGGAGATTCCCCTCAGACAGGACTTACTATCGCAAGCACGAGGGATGATTTGGCACCCGAGGCCAGATCTGTGGAAGCTGTGGGCGTGGCCTCTGAGCGGAGTGAGTTAATATGTCCCGGTCTTTCTGCGGAAACCTCCGAGACTATTATGAATTCCAGAGCAGCATCTACGAGACGCTTATATGCTTTCAAATGGAAGCTGTTTACGACCTGGTGTGGTTTTCGTAGTATAGACCCAGTTTACTGCCCAGTGGCTTCAGTACTGGAGTTCCTTCAAGACCGTTTCTCTGATGGAGTAACGCCAGCAACTTTGAAAGTTTATGTGGTAGCCATTTCAGCTAACCACGTATATATGGATGGTGCTTCAGTGGGCCGTCATCCGCTGGTCTCTCGCTTTTTACAAGGTGCGCGACGGCTGAGGCCTTTCCGCCCTGTGCGACTTCCTTCATGGGATTTATCTATTGTACTGCAAGGTCTATCAGGACATCCGTTTGAGCCCTTGGAAACCGTACCGGATAAAATCCTGACCTTGAAGACAGTTCTTCTTATGGCCTTATCCTCCCTCAAGAGAGTTGGGGATTTACAGGCTCTTTCTGTTTCGCCGTCGTGCATGGATTTTGCACCAGGCTTTGTGAAGGTATTGCTGCGACCGAGGCCTAATTATGTCCCTAAAGTCGCTTCGAACCCCTTTCATTTTCAGCAGACGGTCCTGGAGGCTTTACCCCCTGCTGGGACAGGTTCAGAAGATCTAAGTCTTTGCCCTGTCAGAGCGCTTAAGACTTATGTCGATCGATCAGCCTCATGGCGTGAGTCCGACCAGCTGTTTGTCTGTTTTGGACACAAGAATAGAGGCCATGCTGTCACAAAGCAACGCATGTCCCATTGGTTGGTGGAGGCAATATCTTTAGCCTATGAGGCGCGCGGTCTTGCCTCGCCTCTAGGAGTCAAAGCTCATTCCACTAGAGCAGTCGCTTCCTCTCAGGCGGCCCTCAGTGGATCTTCTATGGCTGATATCTGTGCTGCGGCAGGATGGTCCTCACCGAGCACTTTTATCAAGTTTTACAGTCTGGATGTAAGGACGGCTCCTGGCTCCCGGGTTCTCTCCGCTTGAGCAGATGCTTCCTTGGATCCCAGCTATCAGGTACGTCAGGCGTTATGGTATAGGGTTCCCATACGGTGACGTCACCGCAGCATCGAAGTGACCTATGAAAGGGAACATCTCGTTTACGTATGTAACCACAGTTCCCTGAATAGGGAACGAGATGCTGCGGTCCCGGGCCGTTCCATACCTGATAGCGTTCTTCTCTTCAGTTCATGAAATCTGAGCGAAATAGCGCGCGCGGCGCCCGGGTATACGATGCGTACGCATGCGTAGGGCGGTGCCAAGCGCTATTTGGCCAATAGGATTGGCGAGATGGTATAGGGCTTCAGACATTCGTCACACCGAAGGTGTTCCCATACGGTGACGTCACCGCAGCATCTCGTTCCCTATTCAGGGAACTGTGGTTACATACGTAACCGAGATGTTACTTTTTAGCCGGCGATATTTAATTACCAAAAAATATCCATATCAAAGACCTATGTGGATAATAGCAACTTTGAACAAAAGCAACTTTTATCTTATTGAAAAAGTATGTGAATTAGTGGTCATGATACAGGAATTTCTAACTTCAATACCATTGTTGGATAGGAGTGGTTAAATGGGTCCTATTATGCTCTTTTATAAAGTCTTGATTTCATTTTGGCAGGTGTACTAGAACATGCTCTCATGCTTGGTGGTTCGAAAAATGCATTATTTTTCACATAATTTACATTATTACAATACTGTTCTCCCCAGCCTGGCACAAACAGCTCGATAAGTTCCGGGTTTGATGAAGGCCCGCCTTCTGAAAAACGAAATGTGTTGTGATTGGTTAGCTGTCCCAGCACGTAGTGATTGGCGAACAGCTCAGACGGTGTTTCAGTACTGCCCGCCCCTTGCCAAAGCAGCAAGTTCTGTCTGCTCCAGTATATTTAAGATGGCATCAATATTGTCATATCAATTTGAGACGGATTAAGACCCTGAGAATATTAAACAAGAGGATCACACAGAACCTTTGCACGCACGGATATTGCAAGACATATTAGAGTGGTAACATTATTGTAATTTGTTTGGCTAAATCACGTTTTTGATAGGATGTCAAAAACTGCTTAAAAAACAACTGCATTTACTATCTACAGATAAGCGCAACGGTAATATATATTACATTGCAGAAACGGCATTCAACTTATACTTTTAAACGTAAATAACACACACAACAACAAATAAAGCAGCACACTTACAGGCTGTGATGTAGATACAGCAGATTTTCCTGACAAAGGGGGAACTGTTACGTCTTTCAGCAAAAGCCTTTTGGCGAAACCAGCACTGTAATGTCTCATGACTCACCTCAAAACTTGACGCTACAGCAGCACTTCTTTGTTGTCGTCTTGTCTGATCCACTCAGCCAAGCGTTCGAACCATGACTTCACCCCTCCCCACCAAACAACCATTTCCATAGGCGGGATTTATTTTAATGATATTCTAATGGGCTGCTTTGAGACATCACAAACCCCGGAAAACAACGCTGTAGTTCAAACTAGCCGTTTTTTGTAGTTCTTGAAAAGGGATGTTTTTTTTTTTAAATGAAATATCTCCCATTGGAGTCAACTTTGAGATTTATAAATTTGTAGATCTTTTTTATGCCCAAACATACACACTACACACTGACTAAAATTCAAAAAACATAATAGGACCCCTTTAAGAATATCTGCTTGTTACGTCTGACATCTTGCTTCACCGCTTCTGGGTCCTAACGCTCTGCCAGACGCCCCCTCAGAAAACAACAAAATGTGTGTATATACACACTCATGATGTCATGTAATACTGAAAAATTATAACCCTAACCTTTTTCTCTATACTGAAATCCCAGATGGCCTGACAGTGATTCAGCTAAAATATTAGTGTCTAAGACACTGTGAGTACGGAGACTGTAGTGTGCACAGAGAAGTTTTAAACGCTTAGTTTAAAGGTCCCATGACATGAAATTTTCACTTTCTGAGGTTTTTTAACATTAATATGAGTTCCCCTAGCCTGTATATGGTCCCCAAGTTTCTAGAAATTTTAATCGGTGTAAATCGAGATTTTGCTATCTTTCTCTGCCTTTGAGAAAATGGAAGCTCAACCGGGCTGATCTTGAATCTCCTCCTTATGATGTTATAAGGAGAAATGTTACCTCCCCTTTCTCTGCTTTGCCCGCCCAGAAAATATTTCCCGCCCATGAGAAAATGAGCTAAGGAATTAGGAACGCGCACACTCGTTTTTCCACGAGACGAGAGATATCATGGCTTTTGAGCGAGCGAAGCATAATAATTGCTCAATAATTGGATGTAGAAATGAACACCGCAGCCTTTTTTAGTTCCTTCATCCAAGCCCCAGAAGAACCAGTGGATTCATTTCATTTTCTCTGGAAATGCGGCAACACAAATTCCGAAAGTTTTGCATGTCTGCGGCAAACATTTCACCGACGACTGTTTTCTCAACTTGGGTCAGTACAGAGCTGGGCTTGCTGAACGTCTGAAACTAAAGTCTGGATCAGTACCAACTCTCTTGGCTCAACTAATGTACACACCTCGGAAAAGTAAGTCAACTAATGATATATAAGTGTGTTGCTTTACTGTTTATGGTTACCTAGCTTGTGTGCAAAAGGCGATAAAGAGAGTGATAGAGTGCGGCTGCATTGAATCTGTTGAGGACTTTGATTTTGAAATGCGCGCATCACATATCGGTACGTGTATACGCATCCGTGCAGACATCAGTATGAAGCAGTTGACAGTCTGTGTCTCGGACACTTAGCGATCGGTCTCTCTGCATAACGGGTGCGAGAGACGTTCATTATCATTTATCAGCCTCAGCTTGACTGTATTTTGTGCCGTGTGCGTCCTGTAGGAATAAACCACACGCATTCACAAATTTGTACGCATATGTCCTGCACATATCTACAATCATAAAATCAAGCTCTCATTCGTTGATAATCATCCAGTCTGTCGTGAGTCAAACCAACTGCATGAAAGATTGCACAGCAGATAGCCTGTACATTTGATTCCCTCTGAAAGGGATATTCAGGCCTCACCATCTCGATGTGTACAGAGACGGAACAGAGCTAAGAATATTCATCTCATCTGAGTATTATAAGCAGCCTGTTGACTGAACACAATACCCAAACCTCTCTCATTGTGACCGAGCTTATATTTCAGGATCCTGACATTTAACCATTATCTGCAGTTTATGTAAAGGCTGTCTTCCTTCACTACTGTTGGTTATCATACTTTCTGATGATTAAAGTTATGGAAACTGATACTCCACTCTGTGTGTTCTGACAGACACACCTGGTTCACTACTATACCTTACTAGCCCTAGTAATTCAGATAGCTCTTCGCTACAAAAAGTGGTCCTTCGAGCCGGATAGTAGCGGTGCTGGGAGCATGCAGCAGAGTGCTGGAGTATCAGAGGCCCTGTCCACCCGGCCTAAGCGTCTAATCAGACCGCCCTCCTATTTGCAAGACTATGAGGTCAGTGCTATGCATTACCAGAGACAGAGTTCAGTGGCACCGCCCACACCACGAGAAGGCCAAAGCTCACAGCCTCATGTGACGTGGAGTGAGTTTTACCCGCCTCCAGATGATAACTCTCTGAGTTTCGAGGAGAGCTTCTTAGACACTTCCAGACAGTCTTACACCCCTATGCCTTACAGAGCGGAGGGAGTACCACAGAGTATGTTACTGAGTGAGAGTATGCGGTATGATTCAGTTTCACATCATGATACTAGAGAGGGTGAATTGACAGCCTCAACCAGAACGCCATTAGCAGTACAGCGAGATCAGTCCACAGGGCGATGGCCCATGCCACCCCCTGCCATATCGGATGACTTTCAGGCTTCAGAGGCAGAGGAGCCTGATGAAGAGTTGCCTCCTCCGCCGTGGCCTGCCACAGATTACCCTCCGATGTTTGCAGTTGGTGAAGAAGCGCGAGTGATCAATGTCTTGGATCGGATGATGAGCGAGTTGCAGCTCATGAGAGATAGTGTAGCCTCTAATATCCTGACTCCCACTCATTCACACTCCACCCCGAGAGTAGTAGGCCCCTCCCAGACTAGAGGAGGTTTTGATCAGTACAAGGCCAAGGTTTGTACTCCGAATCCAGCGCCTTATTCTACTGTTCCACATCCACCACCTGTTTATCATTCAGATGTGGGCTCTGTACAGAGAAGAGGAGTCCGACCTGGCATGAATCAGTCATACCCTACTCACAGTACCCATTTCTCCCCTGGGTCAGTGACACTGGGAGGGGAGTACCGGGGGCCTGCGCCAAAGATTCCCCTTTTCATCCGTAATGACCCGATGGAGTTCTCTCATCTGAAGTTAGCCCTAACTAATCTGTTGCCGGCTGATGCTTCAGAGCTTTTTAAGTACCAGATTCTGGTGGATCATGTAAAGCTAGATGAGGCTTGTCTCATAGCAGACTCCTTCATTAATTCACCTATGCCATATACCGACACAATGACCGCCTTAACAGAGAAGTTTGGACAGCCGCATCAAGTCGCCTTGAAGAGAATCGCAGCGGTGATGGATTCACCTGAGGTGAGAAGAGGGGATATAGCTGCCTTTGAGAGGTTTTCCCTGCAGGTGCAGTTGCTTGTGGGTATGCTGCAGACGTTAGGTCCAGATGGGGAGGTTGAATTACGATGTGGCTCACATGTTGCTCGATTGCTCACTAAACTTCCGCCAGAGATGCGAGCAAACTTCCGACGTCAGATGTTCCAGCATCCAGGTCACACACATACATTGCTGGACCTTGCAAAATGGCTACGTTATGAGTCATGGTGCCAAGGCTATGATTCCACTTCAGGTGTCGGTGGCCCGGGGACATCAGGCTATCGAGTTGAGAGGAAACGCAGCAGACCAGCAGCTACATTGTTGCATGGATCAGAAAGCGGACATGGCAGAGCGACTAAAACGGAAGGCCCTTCAGTGCAGCAACGGAAGAGCAGAGTGAAGCCATACTGCCCATTCTGTGAGTGTGCCGAACACTTCCTCAATAAGTGTCCAGCTATACAGAAGCTCACGAGTGAGAAGGTTATTGAATGGATCAGGATCAATAAGAGATGTTGGAGATGTGGCAGAGTACATATAGCGGCCCAGTGTGATCTTAAGAGGTTATGTGATGTGTGTAACGGGAAACACTTGAGGGTCTAGCATGATGCCAACTCACGCTCTTCAGCCGAGCCACTGAAATCCGAGAGTTGCCTGGTGAGTACCAGCACAGATGTTCTTTATGTAGATCGGCCCTCGGCTACTTCTCGTGTATTGTTGGAAGTTGTCAGAGTGTTACTGCGCAATGGAGGCAGAACGTTAGACACCTATGCGATTCTGGAGGATGGGTCAGAACGCACAATGCTCCTCCCAGAAGCGGTTGACATCTTAGACTTGCAGAAGAATCCAGAAGAGCTCGCCCTCCGTACCATCCGTCAGGAAGTTCAGACTCTTCGAGGGTCCGCGGTCTCGTTCACTATATCGCCCCTTGCCAATCCCAAGAGGAACTTTCGGATTAGGGAAGCATTCACCTCACAGCGCTTGGGTCTTGCAGACCATTCCTATCCGGTGGCTATTTTGAAGAGAAAGTATAAGCACTTGGCTGATCTCCCCCTGGAGTCCTTTGAACGGGTTAAGCCACTCATTTTGATTGGAGCAGACTATCCGCACTTGCTTACCCCTGTTGAGCCGGTGAGATTAGGCCCTCCAGGAGGACCTGCAGCCATTCGCACGAGGTTGGGATGGACGCTCCAAGGGCCAGTACACTTCACACAATGGATGTCACCTACGCAACAATGTCTTCTTACTGGTGTTTCGTGCCAGACTGCGGAGCTTTTGCAGGATTTGGAGAGGCTTTGGAAGATGGATATCTTGCCATATCAGGGCAGTAAGCTGGCTATGTGATCAAAGCAGGATAGAGAAGCCGTGGAGCTGTTGGAAGCCAAGACTCACCGAGTGCAAGTTGGAAACATTCTCAGATATGCAACGCCGTTGTTACGTAAGCGGAATGTCCCCCCTCTTAGAGCGCCTATCAAAGCCGTTCCACCTAACCTCCGGAGTCTTGGAAGACGTTTGGGTCGGGACCCTTTACGAGCCCAGGAGCACAGTGCAGCGATTCACAAGTTAGTGGAAGGTGGAGCAGTCAAGAAAGTTGACCCCAATGAGACCTCTACTATAGATGAGGCATGGTACATTCCTGGTACATGTTGTGAGCCACAACGGGAAGAATCGTTTGGTCTTCAACTGTTCCTTCAAGTTCCAAGGTTTAAGTCTGAATGACGCACTCCTCCCCGGTCCTACGCTTGGCCCCTCACTCCTGGGAGTACTGTTGCGCTTCAGGGAACACGCGGTAGCGGTCAGCGGCGACATTCGAGCCATGTTCCATCAGGTTCAACTCCTACCGGAAGATAGGCCACTTCTTAGATTCATATGGCGTGATATGAGACGTGATGAGAGCCCTGATGTCTACGAGTGGCAATGTTTTACCCTTTGGTACCGCCTGCTCACCGTGCTGTGCCACTTTCGCACTTCAGATGCATGCAAGAGATCATCCTGGGCCAGAAAAGATAGTGACACATTCAGTGGAACACTGCTTTTATGTGGACTACTGTCTCCAGAGTGTGTTCACCACAGATGAAGCCAAGGTGTTGGTTGACAGTCTCAGGTCAGTGCTATCCTCTGGAGGGTTTGAGATCAGGCAATGGGCTTGCAATAAGCCAGAAGTTCTTCATCACCTCCCAACAGAAGCAAGGTCAGATAGCATGGAGGGATGGCTCTCAAAGAACGAGTCTGGTATGTCAGAACCGGTCCTCGGACTCAGTTGGCAGTGGGAGACAGACACCTTAGGCTACAAGAGCCGAACTCTGCAGTACAAAGCGCTGACCATGAGAAATGTCTATAAAGTGGTTGCCAGACAGTACGACCCTCTGGGATTTATAGCACCCTACACAACTCGCGCCAAGCTGATTGTCCAAAGCATGTGGGACAAACCGCCCGATTGGGAAGACCCCCTCTTACCCGCAGACTTGCAACAGGCCTGGATGGAGTGGGAATCAGAGTTGCCCTTGCTGTCAAGTATTTCACTGCCCAGACCTTTTACTCCCACTCATACCCAACAGGAGATTGTCTCTCGGCAGATTCACGTGTTTAGTGATGCCTCCGAAAAAGCATATGGGTCAGTGTCTTACATGAGGACAGAGGACACCCAGGGTAGAGTCTATTTGGCTTTCATAGCAGCCAGATCCAGAGTAGCACCCCGCAGACAGCATTCTGTTCCCCGTCTTGAGCTTTGTGGTGCCTTGACAGCTGCTCAACTTGCTAAGACCATAGAGAGAGAGCTGACAGTGAAGTTGGATCAGATCGTTCTTTGGAGTGACTCCACGACAGTGCTGACATGGTTGCGGTCTGAGTCATGTCGGTTCAAGGTGTTCATGGGTACTCGTGTGGCGGAGATCCAGGAGCTCACCGCAGGATGTACCTGGCACTATGTGGACTCTGCACAGAACCCAGCAGACGATGTCACCAGAGGAAAGACCTTAGCGGAATTAGGCATGCCTAATCGTTGGAGTCAAGGCCCACCCTTCCTCTTCAAAGGACCTGCTGAATGGCCATCCTCGCCGGGAGAGGTGTCAGAACTCGATCCCTCCGAATACAGGAAGCCAACTTCATGTGGAGTGGTATCCAGTGTGGAAAGAAATGAAGCCACTTTAGGCCCGTCATTCTCATCTTGGAAAGCTTTGGTAGAGGCCGTAGCGGAGGAGGCTCATGGGGCGGCTGACCAGAAGAAGCCCTTGTCTGCAGAGGACTATCGGCAAGCAGAGTTGACGGTTTTTTCCGGAGAAGTCAATCAGAGAGAGTAAAGGCACTTAAAATCCATTTTTAAGCTGGAAAGATAGTATGTCGGAGTAGCCGGCTTCTTACCCTTTCCCCAGAGCTAGACCCGGTCGAGGGAGTGTTACGAGTAGGAGGTAGACTCCGACGTGCAGAGTGGCTGGACCATGCGTTCAAACATCCAATTATCTTGGACCCTTCATATTGGACAACTAAGCTGCTTATCCAAGATTATGATGCACGTTTGTGTCACCCAGGACCAGAGCGGGTCTTCGCAGAAATACGGCGTCACTTCTGGATCCTCCGAGGTAGAGAGGCGATTAAGAGGGTTCAAACACCAATGTCAAGAGTGCAGGAGATGGAAATCCAAGCCATCAATCCCGAAGATGGCTGATTTACCAGTAGCCCGTTTACAGTTATACAAGCCAGCGTTCTACTCGACTGGAGTAGATTGTTTTGGACCGTTTTCCAAGTCAAACTGGGGAGGCATTCAGAAAAGAGATGGGGTATCATTTATAAGTGCCTCACCACCCGAGCAGTGCACTTGGACCTCATACACGGGATGGATGCCGACTCTTTTCTGATGAGTCTCAGAAGATTCATTGCCCGCCGAGGGACCCCAGCGGAGCTCTACTCAGACCAGGGTACGAATTTTAGAGGAGGTGAGAAAGAGCTCAGTGAATGCTTCCGTAGTATGTCCTCAGATCCCCGACAACTTCTTGCCAAACAGAAGATTGATTTCTGTTTCAATCCTCCTGCCGCACCACATTTTGGGGGTACGTGGGAGCGGGAAATCAAGTCTGTCAAGACAGCATTGTACACGGTCATTGGAGTTCAGCCAATCTCTGAAGAGATACTGCACACAGTTCTACTTGAAGTTGAGGCTTAAATTCAAAGCCGCTGGGATACACCTCATCTGATGTTGTTGACTTAGATGCCATAACCCCAAATGTTCTCCTCATGGGGCGGCCGGATGGGGCACTGCCTCAAGTAGTGTATCCTAGGAGTGAAGGACTGAGCAGACGGAGATGGCGACATTGCCAAGTTATAGCGGATCACTTCTGGGCCAGGTTCATTCGGAGTTATTTGCCCACCTTGCAGCACAGGCAGAAGTGGCATGGAGCCCCTGAGGATCTGACAGTGGGCTCAGTAGTTCTGTTGATAGACCCACAGTTCCCCAGAGCACACTCTGGCCCATTGGTAGAGTGGTTGCAGTACATGGCAGTGCAGATGGTCACGTAAGGTCGGCAGATGTCCAAGTCAAGGATAAGGTTTATACCAGGCCAGTTGCCCGGCTGATTGCTCTTTCCCACAATCCCCGAGTCTGAGCTGGATGAGCGATGCACTCCAGTGGCCAAAGATTCAACTTAGCCTTTTGCAGGGACAAATTGCACACAATTTGGGGGCGGCTGTGCAAAAGGCGATAAAGAGAGTGATAGAGTGTGGCTGCATTGAATCTGTTGAAGACTTTGATTTTGAAATGCGCGCATCACGTATCGGTACGTGTCTACGCATCCGTGCAGACATCAGTATGAAGCATTTGACAGTCTGTGTCTCGGACACTTAGCGATCGGTCTCTCTGCATAACGGGTGCGAGAGACGTTCATTGTCATTTATCAGCCTCAGCTTGACTGTATTTTGTGCCGTGTGCGTCCTGTAGGAATAAACCACACGCATTCACAAATTTGTACGCATATGTCCTGCACATATCTACAATCATACAATCAACCTCTCATTCGTTGATAATCATCCAGTCTGTCGTGAGTCAAACCAACTGCATGAAAGATTGCACAGCAGATAGCCTGTACATTTGATTCCCTCTGGAAGGATATTCAGCCTCACCATCTCGATGTGTACAGAGACGGAACAGAGCTAAGAATATTCATCTCATCTGAGTATTATAAGCCGCCTGTTGACTGAAACACAATACCCAAACCTCTCTCATATGTGACCGGGCTCATATTTCAGGATCCTGACATTTAACCATTATCTGCAGTTTTTATGTAAAGGCTGTCTTCCTTCACTACTGTTGGTTATCATACTTTCTGATGATTAAAGTTATGGAAACTGATACTCCGCTCTGTGTGTTCTGACCGACACACCTGGTTCACTACTATACCTTACTAGCCCTAGTAATTCAGATAGCTCTTCGCTACAGCTTGTAACACATAGAATGTGGCTGTAACATTAAGTATGCAGCTAACGTTATGCAGTTACTTGCGCTAATGTAAAGGTAGACAGCATCAAGTATGTGTGTGAATACACACACTGTAACGCGAGTGTTGTACAATTCTTTGTTATTTGGATAACCGTTTTCCTGTTGGTTATATGGCACGCGATATCCGCATTTCAAGATCGCAGAGCTTGATGTAACTGTAATAAGATAAATTACGGATGTTACAGATCTCTGTGTACTAGAACATCTAGGCACAAAAAAAAAGTTTTTCTCCCATGCTATCTCCAGCTTAAACCGCTAACACAGCAATAATTAGATTTTTTTTGTTAAAAAAACATAAAAATTTTATTTATAGAGCTGTACACAATGCACAAATCTGTATAAGTCTGTTTCAGATGTACACCACTATATATATATATATTTATATATATATATATATATATATATATATATATATATATATATATATATATATATATATATATATATATATATATATATATATATATATATATATATATATATATATATATAAAATTAATTTCAAGATATATGAAATATAAATTATGTAAACAAATAAAGTATGTAATATAATTTTGTCGTTTCATAGATCTAATTTTAAGTATTAATTTTATTCACTAAACATGCTTATCTTCTATCTTCTTACAAGTTGTTTACCAGAGATTAGCATTGTTATATTCTGTACTAAATTTGTTTTCTAGTATATTTTCTTATAATAAGATTTCAACAAGTTGGAGAAGTTGCTAACAAACAAAAGAATGCTGAACGATGTTGCAAAACTGAGCCCCCACCACCAAACTTCATCGTCGGAGGCTTTCCACGCCGTCATCCTTCGTTTTGCACCAAAGAATGTTGTCTTTACATTTATTGGAATGATGTGCAGGAAAAATAAAGTTTGTTTACTTAGATATTTTAGGCTACAATTCCAAAAAGTACTGTCAATATTAACACGTTTTGTCTTGTATTTCCAGGCTCTACCTGGCTGTTATGCATTATAATGAAAATGCAGACTGACCACAAGCAGAAACGGAGGAAGGTGTACCCCTCTTCAAAATCTCCTTTCCAAAGGGTAGGAAGGGAGAGTGCATAGCTAAACCTCAAAAGACACAGCCGACCTTTCGGTAAGGGTTCAAATCAATTCAAACAACACATATTTTGGAATTCTCAAATGTATTTATTAATAAAAATAAATAATAAATTAAAAAACATTTAAAAACAAAACGCAACCAATTGAAAGCACCAGCTCATAAATGAACGATAGGAGAGATACCTGTAGGGACTGAACATAAATGATTATTTAGTTTTGCAGAGATTTATCATTGTTTCTATTATGTTTGTTATTATGTTTGCATCTTCAATGCTTGTTTTTTTTTTTACATTTTTATAGTTTCTTTTTCCTCTGATGTAAATAAATCTTGACACTGTCTATACTATAGAATGTAGGCACAATGTTTGTTGGTGGAATAAAAAGTCAAGACTCAAGACAAGACTTATTATTTTATTAACTTATGTAACAAAGCACAACTTACTGGTGTATTCCTCTCAAACGTAGAGGACCATAGTCAGCTCTGTATATTTGGCCAGCATTCTGCAAAGAGTAGACATTGAGGCAGACAGGCTCCAATCCAGGATGGTCAACCATACATACTGAGGTATCTCCAAGCAGCAAATATTCTCAGCTTCTGTGGGCATGGTAGAACATTTTTCACAACGGCACCTGAACAAAAAGGTATATGTAATAATGGCAGAGGTCTGACTAATATAGTGGTGTGTGTGTGTATATATATATACAGTATATACAGGTCCTTCTCAAAAAATTAGCATATTGTGATAAAAGTTCATTATTTTCCATAATGTAATGATAAAAATTAAACTTTCATATATTTTAGATTCATTGCACACCAACTGAAATATTTCAGGTCTTTTATTGTTTTAATACTGATGATTTTTGGCATACAGCTCATGAAAACCCAAAATTCCTATCTCAAAAAATTAGCATATCATGAAAAGTTTCTATAAGAGCTATTAACCTAATCATCTGAATCAACTAATTAACTCTAAACACCTGCAAAAGATTCCTGAGGCTTTTAAAAACTCCCAGCCTGGTTCATTACTCAAAACCGCAATCATGGGTAAGACTGCCGACCTGACTGCTCTCCAGAAGGCCATCATTGACACCCTCAAGCGAGAGGGTAAGACACAGAAAGAAATTTCTGAACGAATAGTCTGTTCCCAGAGTGCTGTATCAAGGCACCTCAGAGGGAAGTCTGTGGGAGAGGAAAAAGTGTGGCAAAAAACGCTGCACAACGAGAAGAGGTGACCGGACCCTGAGGAAGATTGTGGAGAAGGACCGATTCCAGACCTTGGGGGACCTGCGGAAGCAGTGGACTGAGTCTGGAGTAGAAACATCCAGAGCCACCGTTGCACAGGCGTGTGCTTTTGAACCAGAAACAGCAGCAGAAGCGCCTGACCTGGGCTACAGAGAAGCAGCACTGGACTGTTGCTCAGTGGTCCAAAGTACTTTTTTCGGATGAAAGCAAAATTTTGCATGTCATTCGGAAATCAAGGTGCCAGAGTCTAGAGGAAGACTGGGGAGAAGGAAATGCCAAAATGCCTGAAGTCCAGTGTCAAGTACCCACAGTCAGTGATGGTCTGGGGTGCCATGTCAGCTGCTGGTGTTGGTCCACTGCTATCAGGAGATTTGGAGCACTTCATGCTTCCATCTGCTGAAAAGCTTTATGGAGATGAAGATTTCGTTTTTCAGCACGACCTGGCACCTGCTCACAGTGCCAAAACCACTGGTAAATGGTTTACTGACCATGGTATTACTGTGCTCAATTGGCCTGCCAACTCTCCTGACCTTAACCCCATAGAGAATCTGTGGGGTATTGTGAAGAGAAAGTTGAGAGACGCAAGACCCAACACTCTGGATGAGCTTAAGGCCGCTATCGAAGCATCCTGGGCCTCCATAACACCTCAGCAGTGCCACAGGCTGATTGCCTCCATGCCACGCCGCATTGAAGCAGTCATTTCTGCAAAAGGATTCCCGACCAAGTATTGAGTGCATAACTGAACATAATTATTTGAAGGTTGACTTTTTTTGTATTAAAAAACACTTTTCTTTTTTGTGGATCGATTCATGAAATACAGGTTGAGATAGGAATTTTGGGTTTTCATGAGCTGTATGCCAAAATCATCAGTATTAAAACAATAAAAGACCTGAAATATTTCAGTTGGTGTGCAATGAATCTAAAATATATGAAAGTATTAATTTTTATCATTACATTATGGAAAATAATGAACTTTTATCACAATATGCTAATTTTTTGAGAAGGACCTGTATGTGTATATATATATATATATATATATATGTATTAGGGGTGTAACGTTCACAAAATTCACGGTTCGGTTCAATACGATACACTTGTGTCTTGGTACAGTTTTGGTACAGCAAAAAATAAAGAAATGCCAGATAAATTTCCTTGATTTAATTTTTTTATTATTAAAACTAACATCATAAAGTATGATTTTGTTTTATAACTTTGAGCAGTTCTTGAGCTATAATTGACTCTTCTTAGTAGCATATAAAACAAAACAGCTCTTTGGAAAAAATGAAATGTAATATTGTAGTAGTTATAAACAAAGGTTTATTTTAGTTCAGATTAACATTTGAGGGCAGCAATTGTATTCATAATGTCAAAATAAAACCGACATAATGTTACTTGAATGCATTATAGCCTACTATTCCTGCCAAACTTCCATGGTTGCAGTTAGTGTACTACTAAATGTGAATGTTTCTCACTAGATCTCGCAGCGATGTTTTTACTTCTGTGGCCAATTTAAAATGCTTTCTTTATATTACTGGATCTCTTATTAGCGCTGTGTAACATTGTCGCTTGATCAAGATCAGCTCGCACTGCTTTAGTTCAAACTGATAAATGGTCCTTCAACCACACAATAACGAGCAATTTCGTCCCGCTTGCATTATGTTTGCCATTTGATGTTGGGCAATGTTGTGGTCGCGCCGGCGTCTCTTACATTATGAGCGCGCTTGCCTACATTTGAAATAACCAAATTTTGGTCTGCAGGAAAAATGGTCCAACGAACCGTTTGGTTCGGTTTTATATATATATATATATATATATATATATATATATATATATATATATGTACGCAGGTGTTGAGTAGAGTTAACTCTTGAGGAGTAAATCATTGGTTGTGTAACATGACTTCAATATATGAGGACATGGAGAACTTTGTCATTAAAAAATAAGCCACATTACAGTCTTCTCTTAACTAGAAATATTACTGATATAGATGCTAATACAGCTTTTAAACAATAGCAAATCAGAGCAACATGAAAAGGCAACAGTAGGTTAGCGTTAGCTACATGATAATAACTGTAAACCATCCGAATAAAGTACCATATCCAGACATAATATTTTAAACTAACCATTCGGAAACGTCCTGCTGGAGCCACTGAGTTGCAGCTTCTTCATCCGTTGCTTCTCCATCTGGATCGGATTCTAGATCAAACTGAAAAGCTTGAACAACTGCGTTTCTTCATGCCATTGCAATATACCCAACATATACATGCACGGTACCGTTGCCGCAATATGGTCAAGGCCACACCCACCATTCGAAACCTTGCACCGCCTTTCTCCTCCTCATTGGCATTTAAAGCTACAGACACCGAAAAGGCACGTCTGAAGGAAGCTCATTCTGGGACTGGCTTGTAGTGACTATAATTCTGCACCGAGGCTGAATTTTTTGAAAAAGGTTTCAGATACAGTACTAGGGACCACTAAGGCCTATATTAAAACCTACAAAAAGTAGCATGTTATGGGACCTTTAAATATGTAATATTAATTAAAAAGTGCTCATAAATACTGCTGAGATAGTATTCTCAAGTGAAATGAGTAGAGGCTTGGACCCGGAAACAGCAGTCCCAACATCATGACTTAACAAGAGGATTCTCCCAAGCCATCACACTACCTTCATCAGAGCAAGAACGCCATTCCAGAGCCGGAAGCGATGGCAGACTATTTTTTCTCAGTGTATTGACTCGCATGGTTCAATTGTTTGCCACAAGACTAGTAATTTGCACTAAAAAAGCAAGCAGGGTTATTTTTGATTACATAATGTACAATCATTTTCAATACCACTGGCAAACTATCACTATGGTTATAAAACTATGGTACTCAAATGGTTCAGGTCATACTAAGAAGGCAGACGTTATTATGTGAGTATAGGAGAGCATAAGTCTAAATGGACGTCCATGACATGCGGAGTCCCACAAGGCTCTTGTTTAGCCTGTATATGCTCCCACTATGTCAAATAATGAGAAAGAACCAAATTGCCTATCACAGCTATGCTGATGATACTCAGATTTACCTAGCCTTATCTCCAAATGACTACAGCCCCATTGACTCCCTCTGCCAATGTTATTGATGATATTAATAGTTGGACGTGCCAGAACTTTCTTCAGTTAAACAAGGAAAAGACTGAAGTCATTGCATTTGGAAACAAAGATGAAGTTCTCAAGGTGAATGCATACCTTGACTCTAGGGGTCAAACAACTAAAAATTAAGTCAGGAATCTTGGTGTGATTCTGGAGACAGACCTTAGTTTCAGTAGTCATGTCAAAGCAGTAACAATCAGCATACTATCATCTAAAAAACCTTGCAAGTTTTAGATGTTTTGTTTCCAGCCAAGACTTGGAGAAACTTGTTCATGCCTTTATCACCAGCAGGGTGGACTATTGTAATGGTCTCCTCACCGGCCTTCCCAAGAAGACCATTAGACAGCTGCAGCTCATCCAGAACGCTGCTGCCAGAATTCTGACACTGGCTTCCAGTTACATTTAGGATTGATTTTAAAGTAATTTTACTCGTTAATAAATCACTCAATGACCTAGGACCGAAATACATTGCAGATATGCTCACTGAATATAAACCTAACAGAGCACTCAGATCATTAGGATCGAGTCAGTTAGAAATACCAAGGGTTCACACAAAACAAGGGGAGTCTGCTTTTAGTTACTATGCCGCCCGCAGTTGGAATCAGCTTCTAGAAGAGATCAGATATGCTAAAACATTAGCCACTTTTAAATCTAGACTCAAAACTCATCTTTTTAGTTGTGCATTTATTGAATAAGCACTGTGCGATGTCCGAACTGATTGCATTGCATTTTATGTATTCACTGTATTTTATTTAAAATCATTTTCTATTTTTCACTGTTTTAAATTCATTTTAAATCAATCTTTCAATAATTTTCAAAGTTTTTAAATTCCTTGTTTTACTTTATTAAAAAAATTTCTTTCATGATTATTTTACTTTCTTTTATGTAAAGCACTTTGAATTACCATTGTGTATGAAATGTGCTATATAAATACACTTGCCTTGTCTTGCCTTGCCTAGTGCTTGCTCAGCCAGAATCCTGCTTTAGTCCATGGATTAGCTCCAGAGTTTGCTCCTAGTCTAGAGTCTGCTCCAGAATGTGCTCACTTCACAGAGCTTAACCAGGAGCCTGCTCACTTCACAGAGCTCAATCCAGAGCCTTGCACTTCTTTGTCTCCGTTGGCCCCGTCCAGCTCTCCTGTGTATCTTTATTCCCTGAAAGGTCTGCGCAGTCCTCCTTCATCAGTTCCAGTGCCTGCTGTATAGTTATGTATAGTTATTGTATATTTTAAGGAGCTTTTCATCCATTTGCTCACAGTAATTTTTCTTTCTTTCTTAAGCTTAATTACAGGCTTTGTGAAATGTTGCTCATCAAAAGAAGCATGACAGCAGCTTTTCATCCTCAAACTAATGGCCTGGATGAAAAGACCAATGACAACATTAAACGGTGTGTTTTAATATTTGTGTAACTACTGTAGGTCATACATGTTTTTGTAGAAGGTTTGTAAATCTGGTGTGTGTTTCATTTTAGAGCCCTCAAGAAATTGGTTAACGACCAACAGAATGACTGGGATGTCTATCTGGATGCCACCTTGTTTTCTTCACGATCCAAAGTACACACCACCACGAAACACTCCCCTTTTCTTTTAATGTATGGGAGAGAAGCAGTGTTGCCGGTAAGTGTGCTTAATGAGTAATTTCTTATCATACTACACTATTTCAGAAGGATTGTGCTTAAAGTAAATTTCTAGACAACGGCTAATAACGGTCACTAATATTCCTAAAAATGTGTTGACCTCTTCTCATGCTACCATGGGCTTTCCATTACATACACGAACGTGCAATTTTAAATATTTAATTTATATTGTTTCAGTTAACTTTATTTTTTTTTAGCTTTCCACCATCGGTCTTCCTGTGGAATCTAGTTTTAGTGATTATATAGTTTCTGATAAAAAAAAAAACAGAGATGAGGCAAAAAAAGGCAGAAGAAAATCACAGGAGAAACAGAAGGAAACATACGCTAAAAGGGTCCAGAAGAAGTACAGAGATTTGATTTACAATGTTGGTGATGAGGTTCTTCTGATCAATATGAGGAAGCATGGAAGAAAAGGAGGAAGGATTGAACCTGACTTCTCAGGTCCCTACATCATTGAGAGACTCAGTGGCAAATTTGTGACGTTAAACAAACCTGGAGGGATTACTTTAAAAACTAAACATAGCATTGGTCACATTAAACCATACAGAAGAAGCCAAACTGGAAAAGAGCCTAATGACTTTGAGCCTAATTTTTGCATTCTCATTGTTTGCTGGACAGTTCAGATGCCTAAAGAAGGTAATTTATTTTTCCAAAAAGTAATTAAAGTAAATATTATTTGTTTTGGAACCATCAATGACCTGTTACTAAACACTTTTCGCAGATGAAATTCCCCTTTGAGGACATTTGGCTGTGCCCTGTGAATGTTGGAGCACACTGGATTCTTGTGGTGCGTGTGTATTTTTTAAGCACATTGCAGGTGAAGTTATATTATAAAATAATTTGGTAACACTTTCTATGAAACCCTTATTTATAATACATTATAAAGTTATTATTAAGGTATTATAATGAATGCATAATGCATTATATCAAAGAAGATGTCTTCTAAAGATCTTCTAACACTTATTTTGATGATTCCCCAACAGACATTCTACTGACTATAAGCAACTTTGCAAGTATATCCAATTATTCTTCCAACCCTAACCTTAACCTAAGTCTATACTAATACTCTAATAAGAGTTAGTTGATATGTAGTTGCAAAATTAATTATAGTTAATAGACTAAGGGGACCATCAAAATAAAATGTAGTGAATATATTTATATATATACATTTATTTACATATTTATATATATGCAATTTAGACTTGCACTCTTTTCATTTAACTGCTTGTTTTCTTTAAAAAAATAGCTTCTGTTATTTTTCTATTCTATCTATTCCTTTTCTTTTTATTTATTATATAATTAATGAAAATAAATAAGGCCTAACACTAGCCTGCTCTATTCTTTTTCTATTCTATCTATTTTCTTTGTATATATTATATGATTTAAAAAACCTTGTTACATGCACTGCATTAAGGTAACTGAGACTTGTTATAGCAGTTGTATATCATTGCTCTTTTGTTGATTTTGATTGCTTCCATTGTCCTAATTTGTAAGTCGCTTTGGATAAAAGTGTCTGCTAAATGTAAATGTAATATATATTTGTTTTTTTGTTTGTTTTGATTGCTTCCATTGTCCTCATTTGTAAGTCGCTTTGGATATATATATATATATTTATATATATATATATATATATATACACACAGTTGTGGCCAAAAATATTGGCCCCCTTGGTAAATATGATCAAAAAAGACTGAAAATTCATCTGCATTGTTAATCCTTTTGGTCTTTTATTTAAAAAATTCACAAAAATGTATCATTTCATTGGATAATAAGAATTTAAAATGGAGGGAAATATCATTATGAAATAAATGTTTTTCTCTAATACACATTGGCCACAATTAATCGTCCCCTTTTATTCAATACTTTTTGAAATCTCCAATTTAACAGGTCTAAATTTTCTCCTTTAATGCCTGATGAGGTTAGAAATTGCTGTAGTTTTTACAGTAAATATTTACAATAGACTACTGTGTTTTTAATTTTACAGCATTACTTTATTTTGCAATATGGGAGCATGCATAATTGCTGTGAATTTTAGAGGTCCAATAAGATAATATGTGTTTTTTTTTTAAGGTCGATCACTGTTATTGCATGTTCCTATGACTTCTGCATTAAATGCTTTTTTAAGAAGAAGAAAAAAACAATTGCAAAAGTTTTCGTCATCTTCAGTGGACATCTTGGGAGTTGGGACCTTCCATTGCTTGGTTTATATGTTTATTTATATTTGTATAAATTATAAAAGCAAACAACTTGATCCATATTCCATTCCAGTTGGTGGCGATAATGCACCAATAAGCTAGGTTGCCAACCGCCAATAAACACCAAAAAAGAAGAAGTTGGGACTTTCCACGCGCTTGCGTCATCAGCTGTGTCCCACAGTTGAGTGTGCACACTTCGAAGGCCACGGACTTCGAGTTCGAAGACCAGACCTCCGAAGTGCACGAAGGGTCCTCCGAAGTGCGTGAGATGCTCCGCCTTCACAGGAGTTCCTAATTCCGCCACCAGGTGTTTCCGATTAGCGCTCTGTCGCATAGCAACGGTCCGTGAGGAGAGCTGACGAGAGGACAATCCTGCCAGGATAGGTGGAGCCAGAACTGCTCGTTTTTATTTTTATGATTTACTCATAATGGAGGAGACGGTGAAGAACCTCAGGCTTAACCAAGACCAGGTAAGTTACACTGGTTTGCTGCGATCTTTGTCGGATTACAACTTCAAAATGCACACATAGCAGTTCATATCCTGACTGATATCTTACAAAGGTGCAATTTTATGTAGTTTATTGTCTTGACCATATGTAGACAGGTTTGAAACCCGTATTTTTTAGGCAGTTAATCATAAAAATAAAACTGTATTTAAAAAAATAGAGCATAGTACAGCTTAATGTCCAGCAACTTTAAATTTAATAACCTTGAACATATTTAGAAGTAAACTGCAACATACACAGAAGTGCAGCAGTATTATTAATGTAAAACCATCCTGACAAATTCTTTTTTTCAAGACAATACTGCACATACCTTTACTTTTACTCTCAATACCTGAAGTATATTAGACTATGCAAGATAATACTTTTACTTAAAGGATAGTTCAGCCAAAAATGAAAATTGTGTAATCATTTACTCACCCTTCAGTTGCTCCAGGTTTGTAATTTATATTATTTTTGGGTGAACTATCCCTTCAGCTAAAGTTGTAAATATGAGTAGTAGTTTTACCCCAATATGGTATTGGTAGTTACTAAGTAGTTTACTAAAGTATGTCAATATTTCTTGTACTAATTACGTTGTCATAGCTCTAAACAATTTCTCTTTTCCTTCTTTCCCTAAATCAGACCAGACCCCTGTACTGCAGGATAAAGTTGAATGTGTCAGCGCTGGACAGGTGTTTAGTGGTTTGTTCTGAGCAGGGAGACCCTGACAGTGCTGCTGGATCTACTGGGAAGTGAACAGCAACAGTGATGGTGTGCCACGATCCAGACTCTGGTGTTTCTCTTCTGTCTGCTATTGGTACATCATACAGATGGTCTCCAGAGTGTTTGACATGTGCCTCGTTCCACTGTCACCGCTCTGTCCTTCGAGTCTCTGAGGAGGTGCTGGACATTCATCAAGAGATTGACCTCCTGAAGACCCCAGAACACACGGAGGCAGGGCCGGGCTCAAACTGATGCTGTTTTTCTGATGTTAAACCTAAGCTATGTTGTAAATGGTTGTAAAAAGTACTTTCTGTTATGTATAGAACAATTTGTTTTAATGTTTAAAAAAGTATTTACAGGACAAACAAATAAACATATAAAAGAATGTTTTGTGAAAAAAATAAGCTACATTAAAAAAAAATTAACAATGTACATAAGCACTTTTCTTTTATTTACACATGTGAATATGCAAAACAAAAATACAAAATGTACAGAAAGTACTCAGGCTTATATACGAATAAATTACACACTAAAAATGAATAATGTAAACAATTTATGCATTTCATTTTTAACTTGCGTCACAAAAATAAACTACAGAAATTAGGTTGTTTCATTGACAATATGACATTTAAAAAATATATTGGAAAAACTGTAATGTACTCATTTTTTTCCCCACGGTTTTCTCTTGGCTAATGAAGAATGTATTTGTTTGAGTTTGATGTCCTCCCTGTCCACTCACTCCCTCACCTGTCTCAGGACACTTCACAAATGAACCATGCCTGTTAACAACAAAAACATATGCTCACTTTCTCCAGAATAATATTAAAACAAAAGAAAATGGAAACACTTATGAAAAAGACAGGTTTGCGATCTTAACATTAGAAAATATGACACAGCAGGACATGCATACAAAATACTTAAGTGCTAAAGTTTGGTTAAAACATTTGTAGACATCTTTTGCATAACAGCACTACAGAAACACAACAAAGGGAAAGACCATTGCCTTATATAGTGGCTGTCTTATTGTTTGTGGGCTTTAGTTACACTGATTATGCATGCGTCTACACATATGTGATAAGTATGATAACTAAACCCAAGTATTTTCCACTCAGAATGAAAGAACACAACATGCTGTTGAATGATTTGTATCATTTTATTAACAGTGAATGAAAATAAGCAGTCGTTTATGTTATTATTATTATTATTTTAATCCTGAAACAAACAAACAACAAAAATACAAGTTGATTAACAAGGCATTCTCCCTGGGGCCAAGCGGAGATAATCCTTAATGGTGTTTTTCAGCCTCTGCTTCAGTTGGCAACGGAAGCACGGGATTCTTCATAGCTGCTCCTGCATGTTAAAAGGTAAAACTTGAATAAGTTTAACAAATAAAACTTTTTTCACTTATTGGTTAATTAAATCCTCAAAATATGTTTTATTTAACTGGGCTCTTATGAATTTAGACAATGATAAGCAAAGTATAAAAAATGTTTGCAACATCCGTCCTTCCCTAAAGCTATAATGTCTGTCAGTATCAATTAAATTATTCATTATTCAATTAGTCATGTAAGATAAATGCATGCCGATCCAAAAAAAAAAAAATCCATTTAAGAATTATGCATTAACGGCGCAAAATAATGTAAAATACGACATTTATTTCGCCTTATACGTCTGTTTAATTGTTGATATGATCCCGAGTCGAGTTACTAGTTGAGAATGATTAGCCTGCGTTAATAAAATCAAATTAATATAGATAATTGATGTGCAGTTAATGCTTGTCGACTCTTTTTAATGTCAGTCAGCGTTTTAGGATGTAATATAACATACTGTACAAGTAGGAAGTTTAATGTCTGTGCTTTCTATTTGATTGGTCACTGTTCATTTCCAGTGGTGCTGAAATTCTGCTTCAGTCATAAAAACTTTAAACTGCTATTGTCTCTCGTGTAATCGGTTTCAGGTTCTTTTAGAGTGACTCCCAGATTAGTGGAGACACAGCCTGAGTTGAATATTAATACTTTTATATTAAGTCTACTTCGAAAACTGGGCTGGTCAGATTCAAGGAATCGACTCTTTTGGAGTCGACTCCTCATCAGTACTGCGCATGTGCTTACAAAGATCATTACATCGATTCGCACGTGGAAGTGATCGCTGTGGGAAAACTGAGCTACGTAGCCTGATTCATTGTCATTAATATGTGTGGTGTATGTTTGATTTTATATAAAGTAAGTTAAACAGATAAGTATTAACTTAACATTGACGAATAGGTGTTTCTGTGGTTTAGTCAACAGCTGATTTTGTGGTTCATCAAGAGTTCTTCGTCACTTAGCCTAACTGTTAATGTTAAAACAAAAGTTTCCATTTCTAAAACGCTCTTGTGTGTATGAAACAACGTTTTACACTGTTAAAACGCCATGTATCTGCTGGTAGGCACATGTATAATATATATTATGTTATGTAGGCCTAATCTGTAGGAAAAGCTCACGAGGAGTAATCGTGCTTTAACGAACAACTTATGATTTTAATAATGCATTGATACATGCTGAAATTAACATTAATTAAGATTAATAAATTGTGTAGAAGTATTGTTAATTCTTAGTTCATGTTAACTAATGAACCTTAATGTAAAGTGTCCCCCGTACACTGTACATTGGAAAACATTTTGGACGTAACTTACCTATTAGGAGTGCTCCTATGATGTGACGTGCATCTATCCATAAAGTATTCTTTTTTTATTTTTTAGGACATTTGCTCGTTCAATAACTTTCAAATTATATGTGCAATAAAGGTTTTTTTTTGGCATATTCTAATCAGCGACATCATTATGAACCAAATTCATTGGTTTAAAAATCGATCAAAATGGCCAAATATTGTTTTTATGGCATATTTAGAAGCGAATGTCTGCTGAATGTCCAATGTAGTGCTGGAAATTCGTTAGGGACCGTCTAAAAATTTCGAGTTTTTTTCATTGTGTGCGAACAGACAAGTATTCTGTAGCCAACTACAGATGTGCCAGCAAGTATCACTTACATTGTTATCACTTACACTTACTTACTTGTAATGCTGTAGAATTTATTTTAGCCACAATAAAAATGGCATGATAATGATGGTGTTTGAAAAGATGTTTAGGAATTTAAGAAGAATGAACGTACATGAACTGTAATGTAGTAACAATTCAGACAAGTGGGAAATCAAGGTGTAATCTCCTGAACATAGTTAATGACAGTTAAAACAACTTTTTTATTTATGTATTTGCCTCAAAATGAACAAGAACTGTGTTGATGTATTGCTTGTAACAATGACATATGATTTATTTCAATAGGTTTTGAAATGATTTCTTACCTTCTCTGAAGCAAGTTGGAAAATCTTGTCTGGACCCTACAGAACATACTACAACCCACATCTTGTTTTATTCACTTTTTTTTCTCCTTTCTGATTTTAAGTATAATAAAGACTTAACAGTGGTCTCCAGGTGTTGAATAAAAATAATGTCTAAACTATCTTTTTATGGTTTTCTATTGTATGACATCTTTGTTTAACATGAAACTCTCACAATTCACTTGCATTGATTAATGTTTGCAGTCCTGCAAAAATATCGCTTTGCATGGTACTGAATCCATCAGATTATTGACAAGTACTCAGAACTCCTGACAGCAAACAGGATGTTCATTTTGGGTGAACATTTAGAAAACTATGGCAAAACTGTCTTTAAGATGGTTTATAAAGAATTTGTGCCTCACATATATATTTAATTTGGACCATCACTGATTTTATGGGATTCCTCAATGTCACGTCATCCACTTTAGTAGCTTTTGAAAGAAGGGAACAGGTGCTAAGTAGCAATATATGTATCTGACAAAAAATAACATACATCAAGTCTGTAATGTACAAGTATTTAGTGTAGATGTTCAAAAAGAACCCATCACTATGTATTTGTCCATTGACACAAATTCCAGTGCAATAACTTTTCAAAAATAGTCTCATATTGTAGCAAAACAAGCTGCTAAATAATTAGGTGACCTTGCAGAACAGAGCAGAAGTCCTGAAATATGAGTATCGGCCTTCAACCAGACATCTGCAGCATCCCTGTATTTCTTCATAGACACACCATAACTTCACTTCCAGTTCAATACCTTTTTAAAAGAGGCTCACACGATTACAAAACAATCTGCTAAATAATTATGTGACCTTGTAGAACATATCAGAACTCTTGAAATAGAAGTATCGGCCGTAAAACAGACATTTGCAGCATCCCAGAGTTTCTTCATAGACACACCATGACTGCGTTTCCAGTTCAATAGCTTTTTACAAGAGGCTCACACGGTTACAGAACAAGCTGCTACATAATCATGTGACCTTGTAGAACAGATCAGAAGTCCTGAAATACGAGTATCGGCCGTCAAACAGACATCTGCAGCATCCCAAAGTTTCTTCATAGACACACCATTACGGGGCTCCCAGTTCAATACCATTTCACAAGTGGCACACACCGCTACAAAACAAGTGACGACATGTTTATGTGACCTTGCAGAACAGATCAGAAGCCCTGAAGTACGAGTATCGGCCATCAGACAGACATCTGCAGCATCCCTTTATTTCTTCATAGACACACCATGACTGCGTTTCCAGTTCAATAGCTTTTTAAAAGAGGCTCACACCGCTACAAAATAAGTGTCAACATGTTTATGTGACCTTGCAGAACAGATCAGAAGCCCTGAAATACAAGTATCGGCCGTAAAACAGACATTTGCAGCATCCCACAGTATCTTCATAGACACACCATGACTGCGCTTCCAGTTCAATAGCTTTTTACAAGAGGCTCACACGGTTACAAAACAAGTGTCGACATGTTTATGTGACCTTGCAGAACAGATCAGAAGCCCTGAAATATGAGTATCGGCCGTCAAACAGACATCTGCAGCATCCCAAAGTTTCTTCATAGACACACCATGACTGCGCTTCCAGTTCAATACCTTTTTACAAGTGGCACAGACCGCTACAAAACAAGTGTCGACATGTTTATGTGACCTTGCAGAACAGATCAGAAGCCCTGAAATATGAGTATCGGCCATAAAACATTCATTTGCAGCATCCCTGTATTTCTTCATAGACACACCATAACTTCACTTCCAGTTCAATACCTTTCCATAGAAGGCTCACACGGTTACAAAACAAGCTGCTAAATAATCATGTGACCTTGTAGAACATATCAGAAGTGTTGAAATACAAGTATTGGCCATAAAACATTCATTTTCAGCATCCCTGTGTTTCTTCATAGACACACCATAACTTCACTACAAGTTCAATACCTTTCCATAGAAGGCTCACACGGTTACAAAACCAGCCGCTAAATAGTCATGTGACCTTGTAGAACATATCAGAAGTCTTAAAAGTACAAGTATTTGCCCTAAATTATACATTTACAGCATCTCTTTATTCTATGGGTTTCTTCATAGATACTCCTTCCAGTTTAATAACTTTCCAAAGGAGGCTCACACCGTTACAGAACAAGCTGCTAAATAATCATGTGACCTTGAAGAACATATCAGAAGTCTTGAAAGTACAAGTATTTGCACTAAATTATACATTTATAGCATCCCTGTATTCAATGGGTTTCTTCATAGAGACATCTTCCAGTTCAATAACTTTCCAAAGGAGGCTCACACCGTTACAAAAACAAGTTGCTAAATAATTATCTGACCCTCTACATCATATCAGAAGTCTTGAAAGTACAAGTAATTGCTCTAAATTATACATTTACAGCATCTCTGTATTTCTTCATAGAGACACCTACCTTTACTTCCAGTTCAATAACTTTTTAAAAGAGGCTCACAATGTTGCAAAACAAGCTGCTACATAATTATGTGACCCTCTACATCATATCAGAAGTCTTGAAAGTACAAGTATTTGCTCTAAAAGATACATTTACAACATCCATGTATCATATTATATATGGCACTGTCCGTGGTCCTGATGCTACCTGCACCTTAACATTGCCATACTTTTTCAGTGTTGCCCAAGTTAACCCCAAATCACTTTGTTATTAAGCACACTCCAAAGGGCACACTACACCATGGGGATTGGCTCATTTATTACATTTAGTTGACTTTGAAAAGCAGCTATACATAAAGCTAAACAAAAAAAATAAATAAATAAAGACCTAAAACATTTAGGTCTTTTAAGTATTTTGTAGATAATGAATAAAGAGTGAACTATCAACATATCTAATGTCACAATAATTTATCCTTCACAAATCCACGTAAGTTCTTATAAACTGCATTCACTTAAAAGGCCAGCAGAAGACATCATGCACTACAACAATATGTGATGCAGAGAGAGATCCAGGCAGACAAAGTCTTTCCCTAAAATGTATTAACAACAATTATCAGTAATATGAATACAATGCAACAACAAAAAAAATACATATAAAAAAAATGACTTGGAATTATTATACTGTACTGCCTAAAGGAATATGTTGTATTAATGAATATGAAAAAGAACAACACATAAGCACATTGGAAATTTTCATACACCAATAGACCCATATCAAACATAAACCAAACACTACAAAAGTAATTCCATAACATATCAAATACGCAAGACACATTTCTTGCTGTTTAAACACACTTTCAGCATAAGCTCCTATAAGAGCTTACCAACACAAATCACAAATCCATGCTTGTTCTTCTGGTGGCACATTACTGTTGAGGCACCGAACATGAAAAAATCACATTGAATCTGGAAGGGAAATATGACATGTTGTTAGATATATTTAGAAATTGTAGAAATAGTTAAAAGTAGTTGTGAAAACGCTTGTTTTCAATTTACATATGTAGTCAACAGGCAGAAATGGCATAGTGAATACCCAGGTGCTTTGGTCCTCTGTTTGGCCTTTTTCTGATTTTCCACATACAGAGCAGTACACCTGTTTTGACACTGCGGTTAATAGAATGTAGATGGGATTATAAGTAATCTCTGTGTGTCTAACATGGAAATAAACTGTTTGTTCAAAGTGTTTTATACCTGATGCCAGCAAAATCTGCAGCAACTGCATGATGCTGTCATGTCAATATGGACCAAAATCTCTGAGGAATGTTTCCAACACCTTTTTGAATCTATGCAACAAAGAATTAAGGCAGTTCTGAAGACAAAAGGGGGTCCAGCCCTCTAGCAAGGTGCACCTCATAAAATGGCCAGTGAGTGTATGTGTACTGTATGTGTGTCCTGTATTGCACGGAGATGATGTGCCACTACTGGAAAAGTTTGGCCAAAGACATTTGACACTGAAAAATTATGGAAATGTTAAGGTGCAGGTAACCTCAGGACCATGGACAGTGCCATGAAAATACAAACATAGCCTAGTTTTCCTTTGAAATTAAAAATTCCAAGTTCATTTCAGGTTTAATGCTTAGTACAATATTCTGTACGGTTCATAAATATAATATTACCTATCTATCTATCTATCTATATATATATATATATAAATATATATATATAAATATATATATACAAACCCGATTCCAAAAAAGTTGGGACACTGTACAAATTGTGAATAAAAACAGAATGCATTGATGTGGAAGTTTCAAATTTCAATATTTTATTCAGAATACAAAATAGATGACATATCAAATGTTTTAAACTGAGAAAATGTATAATTTTAAGGGGGGGAAAAGTTGATTTTAAATTTCATGGCATCAACACATCTCAAAAAAGTTGGGACAAGGCCATGTTTACCACTGTGTGGCATTCCCTCTTCTTTTTATAATAG
The DNA here is from genome assembly GCF_018340385.1 of Cyprinus carpio. NCBI lineage: Eukaryota > Metazoa > Chordata > Actinopteri > Cypriniformes > Cyprinidae > Cyprinus > Cyprinus carpio. Next base: position 24,422,368 of record NC_056592.1, read on the forward strand.
TCTGCAAAGTCTGGGGACTGAGGAGACAAGTTGCTCAAGTTTAGGAATAGGAATGTTGTCCCATTCTTGTGTAATACAGGCTTCTAGTTGCTCAGCTGTCTTAGGTCTTCTTTGTCGCATCTTCCTCTTTATGATGCGCCAAATGTTTTCTATGGGTGAATAGATCTGGACTGCAGCTTGGCCAGGTCAGTACCCAGATCCTTCTTCTACGCAGCCATGATGTTGTAATTGATGCAGTATGTGGTCTGGCATTGTCACGTTGGAAAATGCAAGATCTTCCCTGAAAGAGACAATGTCTGGATGGGAGCATATGTTGTTCTAGAACTTGGATATACCTTTCAGCATTGATGGTGCCTTTCCAGATGTGCTGCCCATGCCACACGCACTCATGCAACCCCATACCATCAGAGATGCAGGCTTCTGAACTGAGCGCTGATAACAACTTGGGTTGTCCTTGTCCTCTTTAGTCCGGATGACATGGTGTCCCAGTTTTCCAAAAAGAACTTCAAATTGTGATTTGTCTGACCACAGAACAGTTTTCCACTTTGCCACAGTACATTTTAAATGAGCCTTGGCCCAGAGAAAACGCCTGTGCTTCTGGATCATGTTTAGATATGGCTTCTTTTTTGACCTATAGAGTTTTAGCCGGCAACGGCTAATGGCACGGTGGATTGTTTTCACCGACAATGTTTTCTGGAAGTATTCCTGAGCCCATGTTGTGATTTCCATTACTGTAGCATTCCTGTATGTGATGCAGTGCCGTCTAAAGGCCCGAAGATCACGGGCATCCAGTATGGTTTTCCGGCCTTGACCCTTACGCACTGAGATTGTCCCAGATTTTCTGAATCTTTGGATGATATTATGCACGGTAGATGATGATAACTTCAAAATCTTTGCAGTTTTTCTCTGAGAAACTCCTTTCTGATATTGCTCCACTATTTTTGGCCGCAGCATTGGGGGAATTGGTGATCCTCTGCCCATCTTGACTTCTGAGAGACGCTGCCACTCTGAGAGGCTCTTTTTATACCCAATCATGTTGCCAATTGACCTAATAAGTTGCAAAATGGTCCTCCAGCTGTTCCTTATATGTACATTAAACTTTTCCGGCCTCTTATTGTTACCTGTCCCAACTTTTTTGGAATGTGTAGCTCTCATGAAATCCAAAATGAGCCAATATTTGGCATGACATTTCAAAATGTCTCACTTTCAACATTTGATATGTTATCTATATTCTATTGTGAATAAAATATAAGTTTATGAGATTTGTAAATTATTCTATTCCTTTTTTTACTCACAATTTGTACAGTGTCCCAACTTTTTTGGAATCGGGTTTCTATATATAATACATGCATGTTGTAAATGTATCTTTTATAGCAAATACTTGTATTTCAAGACTTCTGATATGATGTAGAGGGTCAGATAATTATTTAGCAACTTGTTTTGTAACGGTGTGAGCCTTCATTGGAAAGTTATTAAACTGGAAGGTGTCTCTATGAAGAAACCCATAGAATAAAGAGATGCTGTAAATGTATAATTTAGTGCAAATACTTGTACTTTTAAGACTTCTGATATGTTCTACAAGGTCACATGATTATTTAGCAGCTTGTTTTTGTAACCGTGTGAGCCTTCTATGGAAAGGTATTGAACTTGAAGTGAAGTTATGGTGTGTCTATGAAGAAACACAGGGATGCTGAAAATGAATGTTTTTATGGCCAATACTTGTATTTCAACACTTCTGATATGTTCTACAAGGTCACATGATTATTTAGCAACTTGTTTTGTAACCGTGTGAGCCTTCTATTGAAAGGTATTGAACTGGAAGTGAAGTTATGGTGTGTCTATGAAGAAACACAGGGATGCTGAAAATGAATGTTTTATGGCCAATACTTGTATTTCAACACTTCTGATATGTTCTACAAGGTCACATGATTATTTAGCAACTTGTTTTGTAACGGTGTGAGCCTCCTTTGGAAAGTTATTGAACTGGAAGGTGTCTCTATGAAGAAACCCATAGAATAAAGAGATGCTTTAAATGTATAATTCATGGCAAATACTTGTACTTTTAAGACTTCTGATATGTTCTACAAGGTCACATGATTATTTAGCATCTTGTTTTGTAACGGGTGTGAGCCTCTTTTAAAAAGGTATTGAACTGGAAGTGAAGTTATGGTGTGTCTACGAAGAAACACAGGGATGCTGAAAATGAATGTTTTATGGCCAATACTTGTATTTCAACACTTCTGATATGTTCTACAAGGTCACATGATTATTTAGCAACTTGTTTTGTAACGGTGTGAGCCTACTTTGGAAAGTTATTGAACTGGAAGATGTCTCTATGAAGAAACCCATTGAATACAGGGATGCTATAAATGTATAATTTAGTGCAAATACTTGTATTTCAAGACTTCTGATATGTTCTACAAGGTCACATAATTATTTAGCAGCTTGTTTTGTAACGGTTTTAGTATCTTTTGGAATTTTATTAATTTGTAAGGTCTATATATGTAGGAATCTATAGAATAAAGATATGGTGTAAATGTATAATTTAGGGCAAATACTTGTACCTTTTAACACTTCTGATATGTTCTACAAGGTCACATGATTATTTAGCAGCTTGTTTTGTAACCGTGTGAGCCTTCTATGGAAAGGTATTGAACTTGAAGTGAAGTTATGGTGTGTCTATGAAGAAACACAGGGATGCTGAAAATGAATGTTTTATGGCTAATACTTGTATTTCAAGACTTCTGATATGTTCTACAAGGTCACATGATTATTTAGCAACTTGTTTTGTAACGGTGTGAGCCTCCTTTGGAAAGTTATTGAACTGGAAGATGTCTCTATGAAGAAACCCATTGAATACAGGGATGCTATAAATGTATAATTTAGTGCAAATACTTGTATTTCAAGACTTCTGATATGTTCTACAAGGTCACATGATTATTTAGCAGCTGGTTTTGTAACCGTGTGAGCCTTCTATGGAAAGGTATTGAACTTGAAGTGAAGTTATGGTGTGTCTATGAAGAAACACAGGGATGATGAAAATCAATGTTTTATGGACAATACTTGTATTTCAACACTTTCTGATATGTTCTACAAGGTCACATAATTATTTAGCAACTTGTTTTGTAATGGTGTAAGCCTCTTGTAAAAAGTTATTGAACTGTAATGTGTCTCTATGAAGAAAAAACATGCAGGTGCATCTCAATAAATTAGAATGTTGTGGAAAACATTTAACAAAAAAACCCACCAATTCACTATCTCAACAAATTAGAATTCTTAAGAATAAAATAAATTGGCATGTCACCATATTCTAATTTGTTGAGATGAAACAAGACACCAAATATTGCAGATGAGCTGAAGGCCACTGTCAAAGAAACCTGGGCTTCCATATCACCTCAGCAGTGCCACAAACTGATCACCTCCATGCCACGCCGAATTGAGGCAGTAATTAAAGCAAAAGGAGCCCCTACCAAGTATTGATTACATGTTCAGTAAATGAACGTACTTTCCAGAAGGCCAACAATTCACTAAAAACGTTTTATGTTTTTTTTTTTTATTGATCTTATGAAGTATTCTAATTTGTTTAGATAGTAAATTGGTGGGGTTTTTGTTAAATGTTAGCCAAAATCATCACAATTAAAAGAACCAAAGACTTCTTTAGTCTATGTGCATTGAATTTATTTGAGTTGAATTACTGAAATAATGAACTTTTCCATGAAATTATAATTTATTGATGCACCTGTAATAATACAGATGCTGTAAATGTATCTTTTAGAGCAAATACTTGTAATTTCAAGACTTCTGATATGTTATAGAGGATAGATATTTATAATGATTTATGTTTTGTAACAGTGTGAGCCTTTTTTTAAAAGGTTATTGAACTGAAGGGGGTGTCTCTATGAAAAAAAAACATACAGTATAATACAGGGATGCTGCAAATGTATCTTTTAGAGCAAATACTTGTACTTTCAGTACTCCTGATATGATGAAGAGGGTCAGATAATTATTTAGCAGCTTGTTTTGTTTTGAGACTCTTTTAAAAAGTTATAACTGAAGGTGTGTCAATAGACAAATTGAATACAGTGATGGTACTGTACTTTTTGAACATCTTTAACACTAATACTTGTACATTAAACACTTGATGTATGTCATTTATGGTCAAATAAATATTTTGCAACTTAGCATTAGGTTCATTCTTTCAAAAGCTGTTGAAGTGGATTGTAGAAAAGTCATTGCGGTAACCCATAAAAACAGTGATGGTACAAATTTAATATATATGTGAAGCACAAATTCTTTATAAACCCATCTTGAAGAAAGTTTTGCCATAGTTTTAGAAATGTTCACCCAAAATCAACATTGTGTTTGCTGTCATGAGTTCTGAGTACTTGTCAATAATCTGATAGATTCAGTACCATGCAAAGTGATATTTCTGCAGGAATGTAAACAATCAATGCACATGAATTGTGTTTAATTTTAAACAAAGATGACATAAAACAGAAAAAAACATAAAAGATAGTTTAGCCATTCTTTTCAATCAACACCTAGAGAACACTGTTACACTGTTAAGTCTTTATTATACTTAAAATCAGAAAAACAGAGGTGAATAAAACAGCAAGACATGGGATGTAGTATGTTCTGTAGGGTCCAGACTACATGCTCCAACTTGCTGCAGAGAAGTTGGCCCATGCTTTCAAAACCTATTGAAATAAATCATGTCATTGTTAAAACCGACAAATCAACACACAGTTCTTGTTCATCTGGAGGCAAATAAATAAAAACAGTTGTGTTTTTATTTATTTTTAATAGAAACACGTAATTTGTAGATAGTCCCTCAGATAAGCGATGACGTCACGAAACTCCATAGAGGTAAGCGTGTTTATCAGCTTCTTTAAAACGTCGAGTTCGACATAATAATGTGTTCTGAATTGTGTTCATCATGGTCGGTAATGATAATTGACCGAAAGTGGCTTTTTTAAGTGCATGTTAACAAAGTTATTGATGGCGGAAGTCCGAATGTCTGAATATAAAACCAACTTTACCCAAGTGACCTATGTTTGTTTTCCTGATCCCTTGCTTTTCTCCTCTACCACACCAGTTCAGCTGTTTGGCTACAGGACCGAAAACCTTGGAGCATATTCTCCATATGGTTTTCTTCAGTGTGTGTCCTCCGCTGATGGATAACCTGTTCACCTTAAAAATAAAAACAAATTTCAAAACATTATAGACAATGCACAAACATTATGGTCCTGTTTCACAGACAGGGACAGAGCTGAGTAGTTACTTACAAATTGTAATCTGTTACTGATAACAAATTACATGAAAAAATTGTAGTTAGCAATGAAATCCATTACATTACACATTTTAAATAATGTAATAAGACGAGTTAGGTCAAAGGTAATCTAAAAGTAGTCTATCAAATTTAAATAGGATAATCAAAGTACCATATGGTCAAAAATACAAAGAGTAAATAAATATATTTTAATTGTTGTTATTAACAGCATGAAGTGCATTAAACATTATATTATGTCAAGGTTTCTCAAACTGGTGTTTGTGAAGGAACTGCAGGAGGCTTGTGAGTTTAATGAAAAGCTAATAATTATTTAAATCACAAAAAGATGTTAAATTAAAATAAAGCATTTTAAAATCAATAAAAAAACTTAAAAAAAAGTTTCATTTGTTTACCTGCATGTCATGTGACCATAACCAGTGTCAGAGAACCAATGAACATAGAAATGTGATACTTAATTTTTAAAAAATATTTTATTTTAAAATCTCATGAGTACTTTTAAGTAAATATATTAGGTGAAAGAGGATCAGATGACAAAAAAAGTTTGTGAATTTGTGCATTTTAATGTGTTTAAAAGACTAAAGTCATCCAAAGACATAGAAATACATGGTTAAACAACCTACAGAGGAATGATTCAAATAAAAATCAATGTGTTGATGCTGATTCTATGTTCTTAAACATGAAAATATTTTTGTAAATCCAGTGGTTAAATGCTGCCACCCGACTAATGACTGATCTCTGTGTGAATGTCCACAAAACCTGAAGACTTTCTGAATATACATAAGCAGCCTGCTATTTTAGAAAGGAAAATTTAAAAGATTAAAAAGAGGAATTAGGAAATTAAATTCAGAATAATCTATTGCTATTTTGTAAATAATATTTAATCATGTAATCCATAAAGTAACTGTAGTCTGATTATGAGTTTTATAAAATTTAATTTAATCTAATTACAAGTTCTTTATTTACTAGAATCTGTTTACGTAATCCAGATTACATATAGTCAGTTACTACTGAGCTCAGAACAGGGATTAGTTTAAGTCAGGACTATAGGTCCTAGTTTTGCTTATAAAAATGCTGCATGCATGCATCTTGAGATGAAACAATGGCACTGACATATTGTAAGGAATGTCATTTCAAGTTATTTTCAGTTAAGACAGCTCACACATGCATTTTAGTCTGGGACTAGCCTTAAGCCTGGTCTGTGAAACCGGGTATATAATAGACATTTACTTCACTACAACTGTTAAACCTTCAAATGTCAATGATTTTTACCATCTTTTGCATCATTGCTTTTTCTGATAATTGTCTTTCCAGTTTGTCTAGTTCCTCCATGGTTGTGAGAGGAAAGACATCATCCTCTCTGTCCACCAGCAGCACTGGAGCACTGGAACGGTTGTTAGCTGCAAGGGACTGGACCACTGGAGTCAGATGATTGATCTTCATGTCCAGTTCGTTAAGTGCCTCCAGAATTGTCCTCTCAACAGCTGCAACACAGTAGGTTTATTTGGGAGAGTATTTTAATTAAACTATAAAATGTATAATTTTCCAAATTTAGCACTTCAGTTTAACGTACGTGTACATTGATTAGTGACGCAGCTCCATCGTCTCACACCAGAAGCACCTGCAAGCACAAAAAGCGTTTAAATGTGATAAAACTAACACGTCATAAAAATTGTGTTGCTAAAGATATGGCTACATGCTTAAAGCAGGCTGATGATACACAGGGCAACTTTTTGGGCAATGTTGCTGTCAACAGGCAAAAAAAATACAAATGACTTACTATTTGTTCTTGCCTGGTGGGTACTTGAGGGTCTCTGTTCAGAGATTGTGTTCTCTGATGGATTGTACAGAAAATATAATGTTACCTAGTGTTATTAATTTGCAGTGTATGTGTTTCCTGCATGTGTTTATGAATGTTCTTTTACCTTGAATGTTAGATGGGTCTTCATCCCAAGCATCCTCTTGCTCATTTTCATTGGACAAGCTCACTGGAACAGCTGGAGTTAAGAAAGGTGAAGTTGGTAAGTTGTATTTGCTACCATGACAGTGCATGACACTGATACACTATGGGCTAGATTTACTAACAGCTTGCGCCAGCACAAACCTTCTTTTGGTGTTAAAATAGTACTGTCAGGATTTACTAAAGAGGCGCAGTAAAGAATTAGTGCTGAAAAGACGTGGACACTGTTGTTTTTGCGTTTAACCTTACTGAATATGCATTTGTAGTAGTTTTTTTTCAGACGCAAAATTTATGGGAGGAGAGTATTAAGATGGATCACGCAATGATTGAATAACACTTGTGCTCTTCAAATGATTTGTATTTGCTAAATTTCAATACCCAAAAAAGGCATGTCTTAAAGCAGGCGGTAATTTGCGCTGCTCTTGGTAGATTGCACTGGTCATTGTGGGAATCTGGCTGCCTCTGTTCTTTAAAGTTTGCATTGTCAGTAAATCACACACAGAATTTTCCCTCCCATCGGCACATTTATGGAATTGCGCTCTAATGCTAATTTGGCCTGTTTAGTAAATCTGGCTCAAGGGCTCTTAAATGGTATGATGTGATTTCCATTTTTGCTTTTCTTTAGTGTGTTATGTAGGTATTTGTACATGTATAAGATCTGCAGAGTTACAAAGCTTAAAGTCTCCCACTAAAGCATTTATTCTATCTAAGAGATAAGGCTGATCCAGACCGTGCTAAACGGCTCATTCAAACCCGCCCCCACATGTCTACGTCAAGATGTGGAAAGATTTGCGTAATGCCTTCCAAATGTTCACGCAAAGAAAGAAGGTGTGGTTTCAGTAAGCGCAGTTAGTGTTGAAGCAGCCATGTCAGGGAGACGCTGTGTGTTTCTAGGCGAAAGCAAAAGCACTTTATGTGGCCTTCCGAAAGTAGATGCAATGAGGAATCATTGTTAAGATTTATTTACAACAGAACAGCACAACCCAGATGTTCGGGTTTGTACAACACATTTAATGGATGACAGTTTTGTGAACCTAGGAGAGTACAAGGCTGGCTGTGCACAAAGGCTATTTCTAAAAAAAAAAAAAAAAACAAAAGGTAAATTCCGACTTTGCTATGACAGTCTTTGCAACGATTGTATTGTAAAATGTGCTGCACAAATAAACTTGAATTGAATCTGCTGCTTATTCTGAATCAGCTACTGTAAGTATGTTTTCTTAATAGTTTAAGTGTTTGCTATTGACTGTTCAAATGCGGAGTTTTGCACAGCGTAGAGTAATGCGTTGTGTGTTTACATGTGTGTGTGAGGGTAACATCACAGCAGAGTAAACAGCCTGTCAGAAATCATAGCACCTCAGCTGTCTTAACCGTGGCTTGTGTACTGCATCATCACTGTGTCTGTCACGCGACTCTGTTGCCCTTTCGGGCTTGAACTGATGGTAAAACTAAGGACATTATTAACGGTCTTGATATTTACTTTGAAAGATGGAGCTTGCGATTATGGAAAGGGGCGTTGCATTTCCGACGAGTGCTTGCGGTGTTCGGCCAATCACATTGCATTGGGTCAGTTGGCCAATCAGAGCAGCCTGTGCTTGTCGGAAGGAGGGACTTTGTTGAAAACGATGTGTTTGAGAGAGGCAGGACATAGAGGACCTACAATAATGTACAGTATTTGAAAAATAATGTTTTTTTGAATATTAAAGCATGTCAACATATTCTGTTACACCAAATACACAAAATAATGGTCTTTAAAATAGCATCATATGACCCCTTTTAGTGATACCCCAGTAATGACTGGAAATGACTTTTTTTTTTTTTTTTTTTTTTTACTTTGCATTCTTTCTTGTTGTGTGGTTGATGGTCTTTGGTCTTGAGAGAGTCTTAGGACAGAGAACGTGTTCTCTATTTAGAAAAAGTGAAAATTTTTTGTATTAGCTTGTTAGGCCATGACTCATTTGCAAGTGTGTTTTTGATTTCCTCCATATACTAATTAATGCTTTTTACCTTGAGTGATAGATGGGTGTTCTTCCCAAGTTTCCAGCTGGAGTTCTGCATAAGAGAAGCTCTCTCTGAAATGAGCTTAATTGACATTACAAAAGTTACTCATTCTGCTGCTGCAACTGAATTGTGCTCTCTATTTCTTTGTATTTTTAGCTTATTTAGCTTTACATTTTTGCTTTAAACAAGCACATTTTCTATAGTACTCCTAGATGAAATGCTACAGTATTTACAAAAGTGAGTCATACAACTTACGCTGTGTTCTTTCTTGCTTGGAACTTGAAGGTCTCAGCACAGAAAATGCATTCTCTGATGGATTGTACAGAAAATGCTGAATTACTTAATGTGAGGCTGTCTTTAGTGTACAGTAATTGTCCTTTTGTTTTCTTTTATCAGATACTAATTAATGCTTTTTTTACCTTGAATGTCAGATAAGTGTTTACCCCAAGTATCTTGTGGCTCATCTGCCTGGGAGAAGCTCATGGGAATATCTGGAGCTGAGAATGATGGAACTGGTAAATTTAAGTAATTGTTCTGACTATTTATGTAGTCATTTAATTTTGGTTTTATTTAATTGGTTAAGATGCATCATGTGACTTAGGTTAGAGGTCGTGGTGGCCATTTTAGTTTTTCACTTCTCCACAGCAGTGATGCAGCAGCAGATGTCTCTCTGATAAAAGATATATTCTTCTGTTATTTTATGCCAAAGAGGCCATCGTCTGTAAGTTTTTTTAATATCATCCATGTTAAAAAAAAGAGTATTTCATAGGATTTAAGAAAACATTTGCTGTACATTTTCAAAGAAGACTATTGTTGTCTTTCTTACTATTTACTTTTATTCATACTTAATACTTAATGTACATTTTCTGTTTGTATTGTAGTTTCACAAAAATGTACGTTGTGGGAAAGAAGATTTCTAAGTAAAACACCGAAAAAGAACCTTTTTTGGTTTCGACTTTTTCTTCAACCCTCATCCTGTTTAACTATCTGTTGAGGTGCAACATACTTGCATCAGGGACAGAATAGTGAAAAGACGGCGCTTCAATGCAATAGAAAGGCGGAATCTCTTCATTCAAGCTACAGAGTCTGCTCTCAAGTGAATGATCTCCTCATATCTCATTTCTTCATCAAGTCTTGAACTTTGAGGTACTATCTATGCGTTTTATGTCATGGAGGGTGACAGGAAATCTGAGACTGAGAAGATGCTGAAATCTAGTTCTGTTGTTACACGTTCAACAGCATCATCAAAAAGGTCTAGTAGGACATCGGCTAGTATGGCTGCTGCCAAAGCACGAGCTAGAGCTGAGGCAGAGCGTACACGTGCATATTATGTCAAGAAAGAAACTGAAATGAAAGTAGAAAAAGTTCGCATGGAAGGCAGTCTTAAAGCATTAGAACATGAAAAGGAGGCTGCTGCTGCTATGGCCGAGGCAAGAATATTAGAGGAGGCTGTAGAGAGCATGGAGGAAGGCAGTTATCGTTCACATAGCCCGATTGCTCCTGCTGCAGACCCTGTGCAGCGCATGAGTGATTATGTGGAGCAGCACACAAATAACTCCATTGTTGTTCCTCCTGAGGAAATAAGTTTAGCCACTCCACTTGTTGATTTCATGAACCTTTATGGAAGTGAAAACAAGCAGTTAAAGGAAAGCTCTCATAGGAGTGTGCCACCTGATTTTGTTGAACAAGTCAACGATTCAGTCTCAAAGCCTTACGCTAACAAGATTGAAAAGCCTCAGTCTGCCACGTATAGTCCAGTTAATTACTGGCCCCTTGCACAGACTTTCAATTCCGGCGTTCCTATGCAGTCACCTTCCCACGGAGAAGTTGAAATGAGTGATTTAGCAAGGTTTCTTGCCCGTCGTGAGATCATTAGTTCCGGGCTCACAATATTCGACGATCACCCAGAAAACTACTGGGCTTGGAAATCCTCTTTCTTAAATGCCACCAGTGGGCTCAAACTCTCTTCCAGTGAGCAGTTGGATTTACTGATTAAGTGGTTAGGCAGTCGGTTATCAGAATATGTGAGACGCATCAGGTCAGTGAATATAAGGTACCCTGACACAGGGCTTAAAATGGCATGGGATCGTCTAGAAGAGATGTATGGATCCCCGGAAGTGGTTGAGAAGGCACTTTTTGACAAAATTGAGAAATTTCCAAAAATCAATAAACAAGATCCTCTGAAATTACAAGAGCTCGGAGATCTGCTACGTGAGGTTCAGTCTGCTAAAGCTGAAGGGTACTTGACAGGACTTTCTTATCTGGACACCTCCAGAGGAGTCAGTCCGATCGTGGAGAAGCTGCCTTATCACCTGCAAGAAAAATGGATTTATCAGGGTTCTGAGTACAAAAGGAAGTACAACGTTACCTTCCCTCCATTCTCCTTTCTTACTGACTTTGTCTGTCAGGAAGCACGTACTCGAAACGATCCAAGCTTTAGCTATAGTGCAGTCTGTACAACCCAGATCAAAGCAGAACCGTTGGTTAAAAGACAATTGCAAAGAAGGATGGCTGTGTCTACACACAAGACGGGTGTAACATCGTCAACCGGATTTCTTCCCACAAGAAGTTCCGAAAATGAACCTATTGATGTTGAAAAGCAGTGTCCCATACATAAAAACAAACCTCATCCTCTGAGACGTTGCCGTGGGTTTAGAGCGAAGACTCTAGAAGAAAGGCAAACACTGCTTAGAGAAAATGGTGTGTGCTATAGGTGTTGTGCTTCGACGGTTCACTTGGCAAAGAACTGCAAGGCAGTAACCAAATGTAACGAATGTGAAAGCGACCGACATGTGTCTGCACTTCATCCTGGTCCTCCGCCGTGGGCCAACAAAGACCCTTCATCAGATCATGGTGGGGAGGAGGATAAAAGCCCTTCTCCTACTGTAACTTCACAATGCACAGAGATTTGTGGAGACAGTCCTATACCCAAATCTTGCTCTAAGATATGCTTGATAGGAGTATATCATGAGGATCATCCAGAAATTATGGTCAAGATGTACGCAGTGCTCGATGAGCAAAGTAATAGATCTCTAGCTAGACCTGAGTTTTTTGATCTATTCAAAGTAAAAGGAACAGAGCATCCATACACTCTTCGAACTTGTGCTGGGTTAACAGAAACTTCAGGAAGAAGAGCCACTGGGTTTCAAGCTGTATCTATGGATGGAAAGACACACGTGTCACTTCCAACACTCATCGAGTGTAATTATATGCCTGACGACCATTCTGAGATCCCATCTCCCACCATTGCACGCCAGTTCCCTCACTTGATATCTATTGCTCACGAAATACCAGAGATAGATCCATGTGCTAAGATACTGCTTCTCTTAGGGAGAGACATCATCCAAGTCCACAAAGTGAGGAAACAGCTCAATGGTTTGAATAATTCACCGTACGCCCAAAAACTCGACTTTGGCTGGGTGATAGTGGGAAATGTCTGCTTGGGGTCAGCACATAAACCTAGCACAGTTGACGTGTTCCGCACAAACATACTTCTCAATGGACGCCCAAGCATATGTGAGCCATGTCCTAATCAGATACAGGTGAAAGAGAAGCTAAGCAGTAAAAATCATCCCATCTCTTTACATGGCTGTCGCTTTTACCCATCCACCTGCCCTGAGTACTTGCTGGGTAACACTATTTTCGAACGGACTAAAGATGATGAAAAGATAGCCCCTTCCATTGAAGATCGTGCATTCTTGAAACTGATGGACAAGGAAATGTTCATTGACAGCTCTAACAGCTGGGTGGCACCTCTTCCTTTCCGTATTCCACGCCAACAGCTACCCAACAATAGGGACCTGAGTAGGAAACGTCTCTTGTCACTTCAACAGACACTAAGGAAGAAGCCTCAAATGCAGGAACATTTCATCACATTCATGCAAAGGATTTTCGATGCAGGTCATGCAGAATTAGCTCCACCTGTGATGAAAAATGAGGAAGTGTGGTACCTGCCTATATTTGGTGTCTATCACCCTCGCAAGCCAGGACAGATTAGAGTTGTTTTTGACTCTAGTGCTCAGTACAAAGGCCTTTCTTTGAATCAAGTGCTTCTCTCAGGACCTGACCTGAATAGCTCCTTGCTGGGTGTTTTGCTGCGTTTCCGTAAAGAAGCAGTTGCATTTACTGCTGACATTGAACAGATGTTCCATAGCTTTGTGGTGAGAGAAGATCACCGCAACTTTCTCCGCTTCTTGTGGTTTGAGGACAATGACCTCTCGAAAGATGTCACAGAGTATAGGATGAAGGTCCATGTCTTTGGGAATAGTCCCTCTCCCGCGGTAGCAATCTATGGAGTTCATCGTGCAGCTCAACATGGAGAACTTGAGTTTGGGAAAGATGCAAGAGCCTTTGTGGAGCGTAATTTTTATGTGGATGATGGCCTGAAATCAGTGCCCACGGCTGTGGAAGCAGTTGGTCTGTTGAAAAGAACTCAGGAGATGCTAGCAAGTTCCAACCTGAGGCTTCATAAAATAGCATCTAACAGTCCTGATGTAATGAATGCCTTTCCTGTGGAGGACCATGTGAAATATCTCAAGGACCTCGATCTGGAAAAAGATACTCTACCTATTCAGAGGAGCCTTGGTCTGAGTTGGAATCTTAAAACAGACACTTTCACTTTTCGTGTTGATGCAGAAGAGAAGCCTTTTACACGTAGAGGTGTCTTAGCAACTGTCAACAGCGTTTTTGACCCTCTTGGGTTGGCAGCACCTGTTACAATACAAGGAAAGTTCCTTCTTCGTGACCTGACAGCAGACACCAAAGACTGGGATGCTCCTCTACCAACAGTCAGGGAAGCTGAATGGGAGGCTTGGAAAAACTCTTTGCAAGATCTAGCTCAATTTGAAATACCCAGAGTGTACTCAAAGGTTTCGCTATCTTCAGCTAAAAGGAAAGAAATTCACGTTTTCTCAGATGCTTCCACAAAGGCAATTGCAGCAGTAGCTTACCTGAGAGTGATGAATGACAATGGATCATGTACAGTAGGGTTTGTGATAGGCAAGGCTAAGCTTGCTCCACTGTCTGCTCACACTGTACCTCGATTAGAGCTTGGAGCAGCAGTCCTGGCAGTAGAAGTGGCAGAACTCATTCAAGGTGAGATGGATATTACTCCAGACGCTGTAGAATTCTATTCCGACAGTAAAGTAGTGTTGGGGTATATTCATAACCAAACCAGACGGTTTTACGTATATGTGAGTAATAGAGTCCAGCGGATTAGGAAATCTACAAGGCCAGAACAGTGGCATTACATTTCCACAAGTCAAAACCCTGCTGATCACGCAACCCGTTCAGTGCCCGCCTCAGACTTGAAAGATTCTACATGGCTTTCTGGGCCTGCGTTTCTTTCTCATCCTGATTCAGAGTGTCTTGAAGACAATCCATCATACAAACTAATTGACCCTGATTCAGATGTGGAAGTACACTCTAACCGTACAGATCTGACACTCCATGACTTTCCTGTTAAACTTGGCTCACATCGCTTTGAGCGCTTTTTCGACCTGGAAATGTCTCTTACAAGCTATATCCAACTTAATTCACATCATTCATTCATTCAGACTCGAAACTGAGTTTGCAAGTACCTGGTAAAAAATGGCATCTTTGTGACAAAGCACTCCCAGAGGAACTTTCACAGGCAAAAGTTGTGATATTACAATGTATCCAACAGGAGAGCTACCGTGTTGAGTTTGCTCGTCTTTCTGAAGGAAAGGAAATCCAAAAAAACAGTGGACTGAGAACTCTGAACCCCTTCATTGACCGAGATGGGCTTCTGAGAGTAGGTGGCAGACTCAAGCATGCTCCTATAGAACAAGGAGAAAAGCATCCTGTTATCATTCCTGGGAAAAGCCACATAGCCCTTCTCATCAGTAGACACTTTCATGAACGGGTCAAACACCAAGGTCGCCTTTTTACAGAAGGTGCAATCAGAAATGCAGGATTCTGGATCGTCGGGGCGAGAAAACGCATTCATAGTGTGATCCATAAATGCATCATCTGTCAGAAACTCAGAGGAAGAATTGTTGAACAGAAAATGGCAGATCTTCCTCCTGATCGACTAGCTACTGATCCACCTTTCACTTATGTCGGCCTTGACGTCTTTGGGCCCTGGATGGTCGCCTCTCGCCGTACTCGAGGTGGCTTGGCAAACAGCAAAAGATGGGTACTCATTTTTACCTGTTTGAGTATTCGAGCAGTGCACTTTGAGCTGATTGATTCTCTTGATGCATCTACCTTTATCAACGCCCTCCGGCGCTTCTTTGCCATAAGGGGTCCAGCAAAACAAATCAGATCAGACTGTGGCACAAATTTCAAGGGTGCTTGTAAGGAGCTGGGAATGCTTGCAGAGGAGCTTAGTTTTAGGAGCTACTTGAATGAGGAAGGATGTCGTTGGATCTTTAATCCCCCTCATGCATCCCATATGGGAGGAGCTTGGGAGCGACTTATCGGAGTTGCACGTCGCATATTAGACTCCATGCTGCTTCAAAATAGTCACTCTCATCTCACTCATGAAATGCTGGCTACATTCTTGGTAGAAGTTTCTGCAATTATGAACTCAAGACCTCTCGCACCGATCTCAAGTGACCCAAATTCACCCGCCCTGTTGACTCCAGCCACTCTTTTGACTCAGAAAGTTGGTGTCTTGTCTCCTCCTCCAGGGGACTTTGAAAAGGATTTTTGCCGCCAGAAATGGAAGCAAGTTCAACGACTTGCCAGCACCTTCTGGGAAAGGTGGCGACGTGAGTACCTAGTCAATCTTCAAAGTCGCCGCAAATGGCACACGAACCAGCCTAACATCAGGGAAGGAGATATTGTACTTATGAAGGAGGCTCAAGTTAAGAGAAATGACTGGCCGATGGCTCTAGTCACTAAGGTCTTCCCAGGCGAAGATGAAAAGGTCAGGAA
Source organism: Cyprinus carpio (assembly GCF_018340385.1). Lineage (NCBI taxonomy): Eukaryota > Metazoa > Chordata > Actinopteri > Cypriniformes > Cyprinidae > Cyprinus > Cyprinus carpio. The sequence continues at coordinate 24,438,513 of NC_056592.1, forward strand.
AATTGAAATCAAGGTCACCAAGGATGGGAAGTGTAAAACTTATCTGAGACCTGTATCCCAAGTGATTCTTCTTCTGTCATCAGAAGAACAGAATGAATAATGTTCTACAGAATAGTTGCATTGTTAGTAGTGGTATTTCTAAAATACCAGACGGGGAGTGTTCTGACTATTTATGTAGTCATTTAATTTTGGTTTTATTTAATTGGTTAAGATGCATCATGTGACTTAGGTTAGAGGTCGTGGTGGCCATTTTAGTTTTCACTTCTCCACAGCAGTGATGCTGCAGCAGATGTCTCTCTGATAAAGATATATTCTTCTGTTATTTCATGCAAAGAGGCCATCGTCTGTAAGTTTGTTTATTTAATATCATCCATGTTAAAAAAAAGAGTATTTCATAGGATTTAAGAAAACATTTGCTGTACATTTTCAAAGAAGACTATTGTTGTCTTTCTTACTATTTACTTTTATTCATACTTGATACTTAATGTACATTTTCTGTTTGTATTGTAGTTTCACAAAAATGTACGTTGTGGGAAAGAAGATTTCTAAGTAAAACACCGAAAAAGAACCTTTTTTGGTTTCGACTTTTTCTTCAACCCTCATCCTGTTTAACTATCTGTTGAGGTGCAACATACTTGCATCAGGGACAGAATAATTATATTATACGTATCTGTACTTTAACTCAAGTACTTGATTTGTGTACTTCGTCCCCCACTGCACAGAGGAGAAACAATAATGTACAGTATGTGGAAAATAATGATTTTGAACCTTAAACTACATAAACACACCCCTTTAAAATTTATTCCAAAATTTGGTGATAATACACCATAATGAAAGCTTAACAAGCATTTTTTAAAAGGCTGGTCAAGGGCTGTAAGATGCGAAAAGCAAAACATTTCAATCACTGCTGAGTTAAAGTTAAAGTTGGAATCATCAAATCCTGGAAAACACATTTCAAATAAAGTATTTGGGGAACTGAATACTAAAGTTTACACGGGGTCTCAAAATGGAAATCTGCCTCTGGCTGCTGGAACTGTGTGATTTGTCATTTTGTGAATGTCATCAGAAGGGGGCGCTGTTCACACCACAGAAACACAGAAGGACAAAACCTGCATTGCATTCCTCCGAGAATTCCTCAACATGTCAAAACAGGTCAACAGATCACTTCTGCACAAATTTGACTTTTTGTGACATCTATCTAGCAACATACAGTGGACTTATCGCATGTCCAGACCCTCTGGAGAAGCTCAGGGTTAAACACTCACTAGTGGCTCAGTTAGTACTCACTTTAAATGACTAACTAACGCCTTTGTAAAATAATACTACCTCAAAATAAAGAACAACTGTCACTTTTATGAGATGTGTGAACTGCATTTAGTCTTTCACTCCCTCGCTGACACTTTTTCATTATCTCCGCCACATTCTCTCACTTCCTAGTTTGCCTAAAAAGGGCATATTATACTGAGAGAAGTGTGTGTGTGTGTGTGTGTGTGTGTGTGTGTGTGCACTCAAACTAAAAGAGATCAGAGCAGGACGATAGGCTATATGAGAGGAAGAGGTTGTAAGAATGAGTGGAAATAAGAAAAAAAACTGAGAGGAGGGTGTTGAAGATCAAATGAGAATCCTCACATGAACAACAGACAGTTTCTCCACTTCCTGTTAGAGACAGGAAGTCACTAAGTCAGTGTGTGTGAAGGTGTGTGTTCCTTTTTTAGTGGTGCTTGCTAACAGTCAAGCATCTCTATTATTGCTCATGGTGTGATGAGCGTCTCGCCTGGACTGTTTCACACTAAAAGTATATCAATGCAATTTAACCATGCAAATATGATGATAACCCTGCTGTCGAGAGGAATTCTGACATTTTAAAAGTGGTTAAATAAAAGTGGTTTAAAGGTTCTGTTAAATAAAACCCTTAACACCAAGTATGCTGCAAAAAAAATATGCTGAAATAAAAATACTAACTTATTTCTATATTTTTCCAGTATTTATATTTCAAATAATATCTCAAAGATAACATTAACTTGAGTAGGACAAAAAAGCAAGACTTAATGCCTTAAGTCATTGTTCTACTCAAGAAAATGTTTCTTGATTTAAGAATCTTTAGATATGTGTAATGAAAAACTTTTTGTGTGATGAGTGATTGGTTCTTGAAATCATGTCTTGTTGCTGTACTTCAACAAGTTCTGCATGCATATGTTCCTCTGAAAATTAAAAGTGCAGCTGTTGTTTGTTACTGACAAACCTCCTCCGTACAGACTTGATAAATCTGGATCTGTATGTGTGTGTGGCATTTCAGGTGCTTTGTCATCGTAAAGCACACAGTTGGGCTCGAAGCTCTTAATCTTCGCAGAATGGCTATTTTCTTCCCCGTTTGACTGGCAAATGAGTTTCCTCTTAACACACAAGGCTTCTCAGCCACGCACACACACACTCCACCCAGAAACAAACCCGACACTGACAGCAGAGACTCTTCGTTCTGACCTTAGACTGCAGACTTTCTGTTGAACCTATAAAAGAGAAACTAGCAGAGCTGTGAGGTACAGAAGACAGAAACGGCTTTATAACATTTACGCCATTCAGAACAGACTCACCGTGAGCTCTGAGGTTATTAAGTGTTGTCACATGCTTCTGTCAAAGAGATTTCAACAAAAAACAGTGTTTAATATTGCTACCCATAATCCCATGGGGAGCAACCAAACGTCAATCACAGACGTTCATCATAAATCACCTTCCTTTCTTGCAAAGCGCTGCAAATGAGCTTCCATACACATGCAAGTCTACTTACATATATGGATGTATCAATAATTTTCAATAAGTGTCAAATATATTGTTTTTACTGATAATCAGTGACTGTAAGTCAGTAGGTTTATTTTGTACACTCTTTAAAAATACAATGCCTTAGAAGAATCTCTTTTTTTCTAAATGGTTCCATAAAGAACCTTTAACTTCTGAAGAAAACCTTTCTGTTTCTCAAAAGGTTCTTCGTGGCGAAAGAAGGTTCTTCAGATTATAAAAAGGTAAGAAAGAGATGTTCTTTTAAGAACCTTTGACTGAATGGTTCTTCTATGGCATTGTTGTGAAGAACCTTTTTAGGACCTTTATTTTTAAGAGTCTATAGTTGTTTTTGATTGCGCCAGAACTTTCTATAGACCAGCATCATAGTTAAGTTCTGACAGGAATCTAAAAGAGTAAAGTAAAGTGCACTCAATCATTGCTCTGTTGTTTTGTGAGTTGTGAAAGTTTCCTCGTTTTTATCTGTGTTTCATCTAAAGACTACAGAACTGTTCATCAGCGTTTATCAAAAGCGCTGGCCGTTTTTAGTATTATTTTAGTGGTTCAGCTAAAATCACACTCTATCGCTGATCAATCGCCTGAGTCTGAATAAACTCACAGATAACAATCCTCTGTGTGCGCATCACACACACCCAGAGAAAAGAATCCTGTGTGTGTATTTGCCTGCCTCGCAGGCATACATTCTCTTTTCACTACATTAGTCAGCGTGTGTTCGCATGTTATGATAGAAACGTCTCTCACTCTGGTCTAACCAGTGAGAACATGAGCATGAATTCCACAGCTCCAGAACATTTACATCTAAACTCAAATCTGCTGCTTCTCCTTCATTACCATGCGTTTCTGTCTTCAACCCAAAAACAAAAGAAAAGATAGAATTTATTTTTAGCATAAACCTGTTTTTTTTTATTTACGTCTATACATTTTAGTTTTGAGCGATTTTTAGTCATTTTTGTTCTTCAGTTTTCTTAAAAAGTAAAAGGGCTTCCTAGCTAACAAGGAACATTCTCAGAATGGTTTTCTCAAAGTGACGAACAAACGTTCTTTCAGTGACATTAATACAATGTTCGTTTAAAGTGATACGGTCATTAGCACAAAAACAGTATTTATACATAATTCATGCAGTGTTTTTATCTGAAACAGTTTAGTTGTACATTCATTTAACGTTTTTAAATGTAACTGCTTATTCGGGGAACATTCAAATGTAACGTTCCCGTAATGTTTGTAAAATGGAATGTTCATGTAACATTCAAGTAAAAACAAACATTGTTTAAACGTTTAAAAAACTGAACATGTTTTTGTTAGTTGGGTTCTTTTTGGGTTTTCCAAAGAACCTTCCAGTGAACGGGTCTCAAAAGAACTCTTTTTTTTCCCCTAGTAAAGAACATTGTAGTGAAGACATGGAACCGTGGATTCCAGTAAAGAACCTTTACTCTTAAGAATGTTTTCATGATAGAAACACCACTGCAATACAGTTGAAATCATTCTTTTTTTCTAGAAGTGCGATTTTATTTTTCTTCTGAATCCGAGGTAAAGCTTGACTCGTTCTCGACCGGTTACCCAATTTGTGTAACTTGCCAAATTCACTCTGCTGATGGTCCCGCCCCGTTCTCTCACATGGCACAATCTGATTGGTTTCTCCAGTAGTCATTTCTGGTCTGGTCTGCTCTGATTGGACAGTGAGATGTTCTCCACAGCATCTTCTCACAGTCAGATAGGCCTACAGTAGAGAAATGAAGTTCAGTTGATCTCATTCAGGACGGTTGTCTCTGTAACTCTTCCTGTCGTATCATGCAGCTTGCAGATTCACAAACAGGATGTTGTGGTCACGTTCTGATGTATTCTGTCGCCTCCTTTCTCTCGATCGCTCTGCAAAAGGCCAAACTCCAGCCAGACTCACGACAAACTCCAGATCAGCTCAGACTTTAAACTTTAACTCAGATTTAACTCAAAGTACAGTTAGAAGGATCTCTGATTGATTAGGAAGTGAACAAACAGCACACAAGCTCACGTGTGTTATCATGATGCAGGAGCCTGTTTGATGAGTCGATGCTTTAAAGCGATAGCTCGCTGGAAAATGAATCTCCTGTCAATATTTGCTCAACTTCCTGCTGTCTCAATCTGAAACACAAAATGAGAATTGGCTGACAAATCTTTTCACCGCTTTATTCCATGCATAAACAGTTCCATGTCAGCATGAAAGTAGTACATATGGCTTCCGCGCAATAGCATCACGCCAGGTCCGTTGTAATCGAGCGTGAAGCCAGTTCGAATATGTGGAAGTGTGAATGAGATTTGAGAGCTGCCATTTCAGTCTGTTCCTCATTCAAATCTATCATATGACTTCAGATCATGACTGCAAGGTGTTTTTTCATTTGTCATTTCATTTCTATGAAACGCTTCAAACATCTCTTTTTGGGTTTTTAGGGGTTTTTTAGAATATATGTGCGCTTGGAATAACATTTGCATTAAAGCATCTTAAAATAAATCCAAGATCTTCCACTAAGATGCATGTGCACACAATAAAAACAATTATTTGAATAATGACATGCAGCGAGGACCTGACCTGATTTTTGTGCATTAAGCACACAAGTTATTTCATAAATCATAAATGCATTTAAATATATAATATTCTAGAGTGTTTATTAAAAGCTTGCAGGGAACATTCTCAAAACGTTGTGGCAAGGTTCTCTCAAACTTATGAACAAATATTCCTGCAGAAACATTTATAGAACGTTTGTTCAACGTTATCTGGTCTTTATTGTTTTCAAATCGTTCGCACAAAAACTCTATTTGTACATAATGTTTTTCCCTAAAATATATATATATATATATTTTTTTTTTTAAGTTACAAATTATATATATTTTTAAATGTTATTACTTATTTCCAGAACTTTCAGAAGAGAACGTTCCCATAATGTTTGCAAAATAATAAATTGGAACGTTCCCCTAACGTTCACACAACCGAGGGAAAATGTTTTTAAAACATAAAAAACCGGGCATCGGCTAACATTCAGAAATGGATTTATTTCCCTGAAACATTTAGGCTGGATGTTGGTCTAACATGGTTTTTTTTTTTTTTTTTACTTCACTTCATGTTTCAGAACATTCAGATCTCAATAACGTTCCCATAATATTTTGAAAAATATCAAATTAAAAGTTCCGTCAGTGTTTGCATGTTGCATTTTTTTGTATGCTGTTACTTTGTTTCAGAACGTTCAGAAGAGAACATTTCCGTAATGTTTGCTAAAGATACAATGGAATGTTCCACTAACATTCGCGTTTTTAAAACATTTAAAAACACAACAACAACAACAAAAACAGACATCAGGTATCATTCATAAATAACGTTCCTGTTACACGTAAAGTTCTCAGAACATATTTTTGGTGGCCGGTTTGCAGTTTGGACACCAGCGTCAGTCTTCAGATGCCTTCAGTCAGCGTTCACCCTCAAAAAACAGAAATGACTTCAAACTAAACCAGCGCATCTCGAGTCTCGCGCGGTGCGGAAGTGGGCCGTGGGGGAGGGCTCGCGCTCCGCTGCATATAAACGCACGCGGACTTCCTCAAACTCAGTTTGCATCGGAGCAGAGACGCACTCAGGTAACATTTTCTTTCTCTTATCGCTTTCCTGGAGCGGCTCAGATGATGATGATGATGAAGTGTTTTTCCGCTCCTCAGATCTAAAGCAGCAGTCATGAGCTGGGACAGCTACATCACTAGCCTGACCAAGAGCGAGTGGGTGGATGATGCGGTCATCCTCGGATGCACACCGGGTCAGGAGTCCGTTTGGGCGGCAGCACCGGGCGGCTGGCTGAACCAAGTCTCGGTACGACATTTACACTGGAGGAAACTTTGCACCGCTTTGTTTGTCTAAAATTACGACTCCTTTATTTGTGTTAACTTACTTGTTCCTTCTTCCTCATTCAAACCTCGCCGCGAGTCTGGATGCGCTCGCATCTCCGCCGGTGCTCTTCAGAATATTTATAACGGAGTCCGGTGCGGAGGCGCGTGAAGAGGCACGCTTCCTAAAAGTTTTACGAACGCAAGCCGCTGTGGTTTCCGTCATCCTCGCGATTAGAGGAAATAATGTACGGTTTATTCATTCGCGGTGAATTTCCTCACTGCGGTGGAGCGGAGTTCAGTCTAGCGCTCCTTATTTGGTCACGCGCGCATTCAAAGGCGGAAGCGAGCATCTCGAGGGGCGCGCGCGCGAGAGCGAGACATGGGCGGAGACGCGGGTGCGCCGCGCGTTCTCGCTCTGACAGGATTTTATCTCAGATGATTGTGTGTGTTCGCTATTAAATATTTAGCGTAAGTGCGCGAGACTTTCGACCTGTAGTGAACTACCGCAAGTGTGTCTAATATAAAGTAACATTTAGTTTTAAAAGTGTCATTTCAACACTGTGCTTCCTGTCTCCGGTTCCTCTCACTAACTTGCATTCTGACATGAGATATATAGTATAATACTGTGTATATTGTGTGTGTGTGTGTGTATGCATGTAACCTATGTGTTAAAGTGAAATTCCTCAAGATAAATAAGTGTGTGTGTGTGTGTTTCCATGTCGTAACATGCAGCTCAGTCTTTGAGAGTTTAGAGATTCTGTCTGTCTCTCTCTAATTCATCTGACAGGAAGTGTTCTCAAATTGTTGCAGCAAGGTTCTCTCAAAGTTACGAACAAATGTTCTTACGGTAACTTTAATAACTTAGCAATCATTCAGAGTTATCTAGTCTTTAATAATGATGTGATATTATTTATACAGCGATGAAACATTATTGATACATCATTCGTAGAATGTGTCTTCCAGAAACATTTTAGTTGAATGTTCGTTTAACGTGTTTTTATTTTTTTTATTTTATAAATGTTACTGCTTGTTTTAGAATGGTTCAGAGGACATTTAAAGTAACATTTCCGTAATGATAAAATCCTGATACAGTCGGGAATATAAATTCACTGGAAGTTTTGAACATTCGGAATGTTAACGTTCTTGGGAATGTTACCAAAACTTTCTCGTAATTGGCTTAGTTTGTTAAATTTGTGATATAAATGCAGCTGTATCTACGATTTCCATTGAGAATGAACTAGATTAAAACGGTGAACTAATGCACTTTGAAGCACATTTGAAGATAAAACTTTCAATCTTGATGTTGAAATAAAAACTCCTAATGCACTCCAAAGCCAGGTGATTCATCAAGATGTGACCATGATCTAGTTACATTCTAAGACTTCTCTGGAATAGATTCGGAGCACTGGAGGCTGATTTACGGTCTGTGTTGAGCTGCAGATAGGCGTCATCTTCAGAAACATGATAAAACATGAGGAGAATCTGAGCGCGGATGCTTCTGCTTGTCTCAGCCTGTGTTTGATGGAGCATGATACCACTCTCAATCCTGTGTGTGTCTCCGTCAGGCGTCTGAGGTCAAGGCTATCATCGCCAGTGACCGCAGTACTCTGTTTGCCAATGGAGTGACTCTGGCCGGCAGGAAGTGCACGGTGCTGAGAGACGCTCTGAATGTGGACGGCCAGAACACCATGGACATCAAGATGAAGACCTCAGAGAAAGAGCCCGACCCCTTCTCCTTCACCATCGGCAGATCTCACAAAGGTGAAAATATAAAACAGCACAATATATGAGCCATATCAAAATATAAAGTATATGGCATGTGTGTACTTGTAATTTTAACAATCATCGTAGTAGGAATATTTATCATGGAATATCACGATTTATGATGCATTAGTTATGTGAATTAGATTTTTCATTTCTCTTATATATTAAATATTCTATATAAAGTGTATACAAGTCTAATATGTCATTCAATAGCAATTTATACTTTGAAAAAGATTTTAAAAGTATTTTAAAAGATCATATGGCAAAACGAATGTATTACAATTACATGCATTTATATTTAAATTTTCGTTTATTTAAAAAATGCAATGTCATTTTATTTCTTTAGTTTCTTGGCTGAAATTAGACCTGGGCATGTTTTTATATTCAAAGCATACACAAATATATGTAAATATACCAAATATTTAATTTATGCTTAATTTTTATTAATTTTTTATATGTTTTTTTTTTTTAAAAAAGTATATTTTTTTTTTTTTTTATTCTGTGGTGAAATTTGTTCTGGGCATTTTTTTTATTTATAAATGATTTACAAATACTGCATATAAAGATATTAAAATATTTTATTTACATTTATTTTTAATTGATTTATAAGCTATATTCACATAGTCATTATTTTTATAAATCTAACGTCATAGATTCTGAGTGGTTTATGTTTTTTTTTTATTATTTTTTATTATTTTATCTTTTTAAAAGTTTTTTTTTATTATTTTAATTTTAAAAAAATATTTTTTGATCTTTTTTTTTATATGATAAAATTTATAATTTATATTTATTTACATTATTTTATCTTTAGGAGTTTTAAAATGACAACATCTTTTTACTTTTGCTTCTGGGGTGAGGTTTGCACTCTTATTTTTCTCTCTTTCAGACGATAAATCATTGCTAAAGGTGTAAAAGGATGCTCACGGAGGCAAGTCAATCCACCCGTCTTTGACACAGACCACACACATACCTCAGGAAGATGAACATGTAAACAAGCCCCGCCCCCTGCCCTAATGACTCCGCCCACTTCACCACGCTCTGCCACTTCACCTGTCAGCCGTCTGCAGGATCTGACCTGATCTCCACACATTCAAAAAAAAGGCCAGAAGAACCGCTCCCAAGATCAACCTAAACCGTGCTTGAGAGAAGCCTCTCATCTTCATCATCCTCATCACGGTTTGATGCCAACATTCCAGGGAGTTTGAGATCTTGGGTTCTTCTCCCAGTCAGGCAGTGGAACGGCAAACTCTAGTATAATATCAAACTCATTATTGGTTTCCCTATGAATTCATTGATTGATTTACGGTACTAAAGATATCTCTGTGTTTTGACGGGCGGAGAGTCCAGTCAAACAGTTTTAGCATTTGTTTGTATGATTTGTCTGTGAAATCCTGCTGAACAAAACCAAGAAATCTGACTGTTAGATGCCAAATAAAGAGAGAATGAGTTTGTACGGAGCAGCTCCTGTCCGTGTCTTCATGGAGGCGTGATGTGCTTTTAGAACAAAACTTCACCATATCATCACTGCTTTACAGCTGAAATTATGTCAAAACTGACCCAGTGAGTGACCGAGTTCAGTTTTCAATCTCTGCATGCTGTCGCTGGATTTTTGTCAAAAAAAGAAACGCACTGAAGTGTTAGTTTTAGTATTAATTATTTATATATATATATATATATATATATATATATATTATATATATATATATATATGTTTTAATATTTTAGTAATAAGTGATTTGGTAATTTAAAAAAAAAAAAAAATCTAATTTAAGGTACTATTTAGGGTTTTCAAATTAGGTTGTAGTCTTTGTTCAATTCCTATTGTAAGTTTTTATTAATATTATTAATTAGCTTAAATTTCTTTATTTTTTTTATTAATTTCTGTTTTGGTGGTCTTTTTAAATTACAATTAGGTTTAAAAAAATTATTAAGTAGTTTTTAAACATTTAATTTATCTGCCATGGGTACATTTCTAATTTTGTAAACAGGTTTTTCATCTAATATTTATATTTTACATTATTTAAGCTTCATATTTTTTAGTTAAGATTAAACACACACACACACACACACAGCACTAATCATTAATCACAGCACTCCACTCAAGAGCTCATTAGAATTTTCAGCGGCTGATTGCGTGTCAGCCATCACAGGCTGCTCTTATCTTTGTCTTCAGTCAGTAAAGGTTTTGCATTCTCAGCACACCTTGAGTGTGAACGAGACGCCCGTTGACCTTCTTCAGGACACTTTTCGAGACCTTTTGAAAAACTCAGAGATCCGTGAGGCACCAGCAGAAAGATTGCTGACCCAAACCGTCACAGGCAACAGTTAAAGTAAGAATGTGTGTATGTGATTTCACCAGTTTGCATTAACACTGACTTTAACTCTCAGCCTGATGGTTTCAAACAGAAATGACTATGTGAGCTGAAAACCGGTCAGATTTATTGATATAAACGCACAACCTAACCAAACATGACCGATTTGCAAATCCAACAAACCCTCGCATTCATTTAGTAGACAGTTTTTATTTATTCCTTACAAGCAGATGCTTTTATCCACGTGTCTCAGTGTAAAGAGGCAGTAATGTGAGACACATGTGAACACATCTGCTGTTAAGAGAGGAAACCAGGAAGTTCTGCATGTGGACACACAAAGACATGAGGATCTATGACAGAGATCACACAACACACACACACACACTGTGCACGCGCAGCTCTTGTGGCAGTGATGTGTCATAGCAGCTCGGCTCTGTTCTGAATCTCGTTTGTTTGCTGAGAGATTTGAGTATTTCATTCAAATAATCTGCTCGACCTCTTACTGTGACTGCTTTGCATGCGCTGCCTTGGGTTTGTGCAGAATTACCAGCAGATAATGCATTTAAACATGGTTAAAGGTGTTTATGCTGTCTTGTTCTCTCAGCTAACAGGAAACGTTCTCAGAACGTTCTGGCAAGGTTATGAACAAGTGTTTCTTCTCACGGTAAACATCAATAGATAGGTTACAGTTATCTGTTCTTATGTTAGTGCACAAATATTATCTGTATCATTGTTGAGGGATATTCTTCTGAACATTTCATCTAACACTTCAAAATGTTGCTACTTGTGTTTCGGAGAACATTAAAATTGGACGTTTCCACAATGTTTGCAAAATTATTAATTTTATTTATTTTTTCTTTAACAGTTGCATAACCAAGAAAAACCATTCGACTGAACATTTTTAAACAATCATAGAACACAGAAATAATAGTATTCGTAAAATTAACGGAACGTCAGTGAAACGCTCCCCTTTAAAAATAATTTGTTAGCTGGGAGAAGGATCAATGCATCGGAACGTTTTAGATTCAGAAAATGTGTCGCAGAACGTTCAGAGCAGAAACGTGCACAACCCAAATAAAAGTGTATGGTACAAAGGCAGTCGTACACTTTTGGCACAAATGACCTCCATACACCTGATTGTGAGTCTGGTGGATGTCCATGCTGTGCTCCGAGACAACACGAGTGTTCTCTCATGATCGTTGGAAACTAATACTTATTACCTGATGTGCCTGTAAATTGGTCGTTAGAGAGGGAGAAACACAGTAGATTGACTGGCGTGTGATCATCATCAGAGGTTGCCCTTGCTGCGGTCCGAACCCAAAGCCTCACTCTCAAACATTTCCTCTTTATTCACCTGACCTTTCATTCAGGTCCGGAGCTGGACGAGGGAACAGTCTGAGTGTTTTCCAAACCTCTGCTGAGGAGGAAAAGTGTCCATGAAGAATTAGGGACCCTGTCCCGAACGACGGTCCAAGCACACATCATTAAGAGAGATACTCAGATAATAGATGCGAAAATCTGTCCATCATATTTACAGCATCTTTTCAAACCTGGGACTTTGCTTAGTATTATGTGTAAAAAATCAGTTTACCAGAAACTTGTCTTGTTTTGATATTCCTGAACCACCTTACTTATTCGACTATGAAACATCTGACCTCAAGATCTAGAACATATAGCTTCGTATCAATTATCACAGGGCCTAGGAGGAGTCCTCGTGTGAGGCATTTCGCATTTTCTTCCTGTCACGCGGACTAATCGGTTTTCAGCAATCAGAAGACTTGTTCTATTTTGTTGCAGCATCAGTGAGTTATATTGCTCATTTCAGTATGCATCGAATACCCAAAGGATCACTAAAACGTATATCGACTACTATATAACAACATTGAAGTGTAATAGTAGAAAATCGGACGTTAATAGTTACAAAGATGCACCTATTTAACAGGATTCCAAATACCAAGCCTTAAGTATACACCTTCAGTATTACACCACATATAAGAGCCATTATGCTAGCATTCCCGTACCACACACATCTAGAGGCAGGATTCGTTAACTTCTAGTGAACTACTAAGATTGATCTGCTGGGATACGTGTCAAAAATCACATGCCTGCACTGCATTAGCTTCTCTTATCGTTAATGCCTCAGAACTGAGTGTTGGTGATGTTCTCTGGTTCCAATCCTGGTTTATAAACACAGTCTAGTGACGAGTTTGAGTGGCTTTTACATTTGATTACTTTGTTGGCAATATCAACCTCAGAAGATGTGGGCGTGTCCTGAGAACGCTGTAACCGGTTTGGAGTTGGTAGAACGCTGCCCTAACCGCTTCCCATATATGGGGACGTTGTTTAAGACCGTCTATAAATTGCGCCGCTGAGGTCGGAACGCGTCACGAATCACACGACCCCACGCACGCGAGATCGACGCAGACCACGACCTCTCCCGCAGAGTAATAACGCTACCCGCACGCATCTGACCGCAGCTCTCGGTTTTCACGTTTGATTGTTGCTGGCACTTTCTCTCTGGCGGTATTAAGCTCTGCTGGAGCAGTTGAACTTGTGTGTGGTCAATGCCTGCTATCCTTTTGGAGAGCTGACCGAGATCAGTTCTGCTGTCGAAGCTCGTCGAACGCATGCCGAACGCTTTCCGAACGCGACTTCTGATTCCGATCTCAGAACCTTCCACCATGGCTGTGGTGGTTTTACTTGGAAGTGTGAATAGTTGCTGTTGTGTGTTTGTGGAGATTCGTGCTGAAATGCCCGCAGAGGTTTTGTGACAGAGTTCGGACATTTTAAGACACGACGCTCAACTTTTCTGAGGGACCGAATGACCTCCCCGCTTCCGGTGCACCATCACCGAATACTCGTGAAAATATTTTAATCACAGCATTTGTCGAAACATGACGGTTAACTTCTAACACGACTTTTATAGGACAATGAGCAGCGTGTAAATGACATTTACTTTATGGCGGATTTGTATTTCAATTAGCTGGTAACTCTTTAATTCACAAATGGATGATTATAAAAAAACTAAACGCTAGTTCGGGACGGCAGTGAATTAACGCAATCGGGCTAAAGTCCGCACCGTCGCATCAGGTCCGTTATAAATTGCGTCTAAAAGGTGATTTAATAACCGATTGACGTCAACGGCACGCGCAGAATGGCAACTGTAGGGTCACGCGCCCACGTTCGTGGCACTCCTCGCCGCGGATAAGATGCTGTTGCTGTGAGTTGGTTGATTGATGGGTCGGCGATATGACTGCGACAGCTGAAAATGTTTACGAATTGTGATGCAGTCTGTAAAATGCAAGAGAATAAAATTCATAAAATGGTCCTAGGTCAAAATGGAAACGTTTGCTTTGGAAGGCACTCTCATATGGCGGGAGGCTCTTTCCAGAGATACTGGTCCGCCCCCTTCATATATCGTTAAGGTTCCTCGTTGTGTACCTTAAAGGGCGCAACTTATCTTCAGTGAAAAGTACATCTAGTACAATCTGTTTCTTTTCTGGCAGAAAGCTGCAAATCCTCTTTCTTTTTTCTTTCTTTTTACACTAACTGTATTAATTTTATGTAGATTATATCTATTATTATAATTATTTCTTGAACTAATATTTTGCGTTAAATTGAAGTTACCTTACACTCTGACGACTGTTCTCAGATTATTAATATACTTTTAATGGTAATGAAAATCAGATGCACTGTGTAGTGCCGTCTGTATAGAGAGTGTGTGTGTGTGTGGGTTACAGTGTAGTACAGGTCCATTGCTCGCATGCAAGGTCATTTGAACACAAAGGTAGTTCAGCAAGGCTTTTGAAGGTCTTTACAAGGACAAACACATTCTCCCGAGGTCTCCTTTCTGTCTCCTCTGGAGCGCTCTATTAATAGAGAAACCTCAGACTGTATCCGTGTCCAGACATCGCTGAAGTGGTACAGTATTCTATGGTTTGTCCAGATTTGTTCTAAATGCCTACTAATCTTTTTGGTTCTTCTGTAGACTTTTTTTTTTTTTTTTTTTTTCTTGTATATAAGATTTCTAAATCAAGACTTAACAACACACAATTGCGCTGCCAAACCGTCAGTAAAGCTGATGTGTTGGAATGCATGTTTGATTGTGTCTCAGGATTCCATCAGTAAGGAAGTCCTCGCGCGAGATCCGTGCGACTCAGAGGAACCCCACTGTTGATTGGAATCTGTTACACGGCTAAGGTACAAACCGCAATCATCCCTAGTGATAACACTCTTTTTCCTTTCAACTTGCAATTAAACTTTAGACCTATTTTGTTGAGCCATCATTTTAGAGCTTGTCTTGAGGAAATGTTCCTTCTCTATTTGTATGTTTGTCTCAGGTCGATTTCCGGGCGGCCTGTTCCCAGCGCGCTTCCACTGGGTTCATGATGCTCCTTGCACTCCGAGACGGAGACAAGACACGCTACCTGGGCAAAAGGTTACAGTTCTGCCTATAATAACACACAGCCCCCCACCCCCACCCAAGCAAATCATCTATCTATCTATTCTCCATAATGTATCGTATATGTGTGTGTTTTAAGGTACCGTGAGGCCGGTGGACCATGTGAACAAATAGATCGCTTCCAAACTGATTGAGAAGGTGAGATCATGTACAGATCATAATGGTGTTAATGTATAGTTATTATTTATATTATTATTATTATATATTATTATTATGGATTTATTATTATTTTCCATTAACAAATGCTTAGCTGACTTACATATACGCCCTCTCAGATGTGATATCTGTGGTTTATTCATTTTTGCATCACATTTTTGTCCTTGAATACGGTCAACTACTCAATAATGCTTACTCTTCATAGGTTTTTTTAACTGAATTATATAATGGTCTTTAACGTATGCAGATTTTTATTAGTAATTAAACTATTGAAATTATCCCCCCCGCAATCCTGGTAATCAGCTCAGTGTTTAATTGTATTTAATCCTCTCCTCAATCCTTGTCTGTACACAGAATGTCATCGTCGTCGATCAGAGACGATTTTGACAAGTTTTCATGTTTGGAGCTCGATGGAACGGCGAACAAATGTACTAAATTCCACGCACCTCTATCTTGGTCGAAAATAACTTCCGTGTAAGCTCAGACAGCCGCTAATCTGGTGTTGCAGTGTCTAATCACTAATTATAAATGTTTTATATTGAATCTCCTTTGGATAAGTGTCAAATTGCAGAAAGAATTGGGAATAAAGGCTACCGTATTGAACACTTAAAGGAACTCTTCTGCAGATTTGGAATAGAAACCGCTCAATTCTGAATTGTAATCTGCTTGTTTTCCTCGTCACGCAGCTAAGATTTGGTGCTTAATCGATCCTGGTGGATCTGCTGTGTGTAAGGCAGCGCGGCACGCTGAGAAGGGCGTTCCCGGTAAACCGCACAATCGCCGAGACCTCGCCGGGAACAAAGACGTGATCCCTGCCGGATCCTGTATTGTGAACTCTCCTCTCACTTCCATCCTCCTCCTCCCCCCTCCCTCTACCCTATCCCCCCTATCCTCTCTCACTCTCTTTTATCTCCTTACCTCCGGTCCTTTTTATCTTCTCATAATTCACCATCACCCCCTTCATACCTCCACCCCCTCCCTCCTCTCACCTCAATCCTCTCCTTATTAAATTTACTTTCAATATTCTCTTCTCGCTCACCCTCACCCCCTCCACCTTTTTTATTCCACTCCTCCTCCTTTTTCACCTTTTCTTTTCCCACAAAACCTACACCTCTCCATCACCGGGGGTCCCCGGGGCCCAAACCCTCCACTCCGCCTCCTCCTCAATACCTCACCCCTTCCTCTCCTCCTCCTATCCATCACCTCCGCCTTTTATCCTCCCTTACTACCTCGCTCCTTATCTCACCCCCCATTCCTCCCTACTCTTAACCAACCCTCCCTCTCCTCCAACCCCCCCTCATTCTCACCCCTCACTCCTCCTCCCCTTCACTCTCCACCTCAACCCCACACCCCCTCACCTCACCTTCATTTTCCTCTCCCCTCACCCAACCTCCTCTCCATCCCCCTTTCTCCATCCTTCACCCCCTCTCCCCCCTTCCCCTCCACTTATTTTCACCATCACCTCCAATCCCCCCCCTCTCCCCCCCCTCCCACACCCCCCTCTCACCTCTACCCCTACTCCTCTCTTCTAACTCCCCTCCCTTCATTACCTCCCTCTCACTCCTCCTCCTCTCACCCTCCCCCCTCTTCCTCCTACCATCCCTCCCCCCTTTCCCCCCCCTTTCCTCCTTTATTCCCTCCTCCTTTCTCCTCCTTCCCCTTCCCACCTCCCCCTCCATTCCCCTCCAACTCACTCTTCCCTCCTCCTTCCTCTTACCTCCTTCCACCCCTCCCCATACTACTCCGATTCCTCCTCACTCACCCTTTTTTCTTCACCAATAACCCATACCGATCCCACATCCTCCTCACCTCACCCCTTTCATTCCTTTCCTCCTTCTCGTTAATTCTTCAACCACTCCTCCACCTCACACCCTTCCGATCCCCTTCCTCCCCTCCCTCCTCCCCTCCTTCCCTCCTCCTCCTCCTTTCACCTCCCCACCCCCTCCTCCTCATCCTCTCCTCCGACTCTCCCGTCTCCCCCTCCTCTTCTCCCTCCTCCCTCCCTCTCCTCCCCCTCTCCTCTTTCTCTCCTACCTCCTCTCTCCTCCTCCTCCCCCTTCCACTTTTCCTCTCTCCCCTTCCTCCTCTCCTCCACCTTCCCTCCCCTCCCCCCTCCCTCACCACGCCTCCCCTCCTCCTCCCTCTCACCCACCATCCTCCTTCCCTCTCTCCTCTTTACTCTTATCTTTCCTCATCCTCTCCCCCCCTATTCCATTTCCCCCCCTCTTCTTCCTTCCTCTCACACTCCCTACCTATTTCCTTTTTCCCCTTTCTCTACCCGAACCCCCGCGAAACCCCACTCCCCTCCTCCTCTCACCTCACCCCCTCCTCCCTCTCACCTCCTTCTCCCTCTTTTTTCTCTTTTACCTTTCCCCCCCCTCTCACCTCACCTCCTTTTCTCTCTCCCTTCAAATCCCTCCCTCCTCTTTTCTCCTCACCTCCTCCCACCCCTCCTCCCTCCCCCCCTCCTTTCACCTCTCCTCCCTCCTCTCCTCCCCTCACCTACTCCTCCTCCCTCACCTCTCCCCTTCCCTCCATCCTCCCTCTTCTCCCTCCCTTACTCCCCTTTTCCTCCCCTCCTCCCCCTTTTCCCTCCGCTCCTCCTCCATTTTTCCTCACCCTCTCCTCCCCTCCTCCACCCTCTCTCCTCACCCTCTCCTCTTCTTCCCCCTCCTCTTCCCTCCTTCCCTCCCCCTCCCCTTCCCCCCCTCTTCCCCTCCCTCATTCCCACCCCTCCACTCCCATCCTCTCTTACTCCCCAGCCTTCATGTCCCCTCTCCTTCTCAATCCCCCTTCCACCTTCTTCATGGCTCCTCTCTCCCTCCCCCTCCCCTTACTCCCTCTTCCCCCCCTCCCCTCCATCTCGCTCCTATTCTTCCCTCCTCCCTACCCCCTTTCCTTCCCCTTTCCCTCTCCTCTCCCCCCTCCCCTTCCCCCTCCCCGCCTCCTCTTTCTTCCTCTCCTCCCCTACTTTCCCCCCCTCCCCCCTCCTTTCTCCTCCCCCCCTCCCCTCCCCCCTCCAATCTTTTCCTTCCTTTTTTCCCCCTTCCCCTTATCCCCCCCCCCCCCTTCCTCCTCCCTCCCCCCCCTTCCTCCCCCTCCCTCCCCCCCTCCTCCCCTCCCCCTCTCCCTCCCCCCCTTCCCCCTCCCTCCCCCTCCTCCACTATCCTCCCCCCCCCTCTCCCCCCCCCCCCCCTGCATTCCTCCCCCCTTTCTCCCCCCCCCTCCTCCCTTTTCCCCCTCTCTTCCCTCTCTCCCTCCCCCCCCCCCTCCTCACCCTTCTTTCTTCCTCTCCTCCCCTCCCTCTCTTCTCTCCCCCCACCCCCCTCCCCTCTCTCCCTCCTCCCCCGCTCTCCCCCCCCTCCCTCCCCTTCCTCCTTCCCTCTCCCCATCCTCCCCCCCCAGCTCCCCTCTCCCCCTCCCCTTCCCTTCCCTCTTCCCCCACCCCCAACCCCTCCCCTCAAAACCTCCCTTCTTCCTCCTCCTCCTTCTCCCTCTCCCTCCCCCCTCTCTTTCTATCACCCTTCTTCTGATCTCCTCTCCCTCCCCTTTTCCCCCCTTCTCCCTCTTCCTCCCCCCCTCCCTTCTCCTCCTCCCTACCCCCCCCTCTTTTTTGACCCTTATCATATAATTCTTTCTTCCCTCACTCCCCTTCCCCCTCCCCCTTTTCCCCCCCTTCTGTGGACCTCTTCATCCACTTCTCCCTCCTCTCTCCCCTTTTTCCCCCCCCCCCTCTCCCCCCCCTCTCACCTCTTCTCTACTCCCTCCCTATCTCCCCTTCTCCCTCCTCCATCCTTACTTTCCGTTCCTATTCTCTCCCCTTTCCTTCACCCCCCTTCCTCCCCTTCCTAACCCCCATCTCCATCCAGACCTCACCCCTTTTCCTTCCCATCCCCCCCCCCCCACCTCTTAGGTCTTCCTCCCCCCCCTTCCTCTCTCTTCCCCCCTCCCATTCTCCCACCCTCTCCTCCCTACTCTTCCCCCTCCTTCTCCCCCTCCCATCCCCCCTTTCACCCCCCCCTCTTCCCCCTATTTCTCCTTTCCCCTCCTCCCCTTCCTCCCATCCCTCCTTCCCTCCCTTTTTCCCCCCCTTTCTCTCCCACCTGTCTCCTCTCCCCCTTCTTCCCCCCCTTCCCCTTTCCCCCCTCCTTCTTCCTCCTTCCCTCTCTCCCCCTTTCCCCCCCATCTCCCCTTTCTCCCTTACCCCCCCCCCATCCCTCTCCCCCCCATTTCTCCACTTTCCTACTCTCCACTCTTTCCCCCCCCCTCCCCCCTCTCCCTCCATTTCACTCCTCCCCTCCCTCCCTCCCTCATCTCCCCCCTCCCTCCTCCCCCTCCCCTTCTCCACTCCCCCCCCCCCTCACTCTCCCTTCACCCCTTCCCCCTCTTCCTCTCTCTTCCCCTCTCCCCCCCTCTTCTTTCCCTCCCATCCTCCCTCCTCCCCCCCTCCCTCCTCTCCTCCCTTCTCCCCACCCTTTCTGCTTTCCCCTCCACTCCCTCTTCTCTCCTCCCCTTCCCTCCCCTCCCCCACCTTCTCCCTCCCCCCTCTCCCTCCCCCCCCTCCCCTCTCCTCCTCCCCCCCCCCCTTCTCCCCCTCCCCCCCCCCCTCCCCCCACCTTTCCCCCCCCCTCTCCCCTACCCCTCCCCCCCCTCCCCCTCCCCCCTCCACCCTCCCCCCCCCCTTCCCCCCTCCCTCCTCCTCCTTCTCTTTCCTCCACCTTCTCCCTTTATGATCCCCATTCCCCTTCTTTTACCCTTCCTTCTCTCCCTACTCCCTCTTCCCCCCATCTCCCCCCCCCTTCCCCTACCTTCTCCCTCCTCCCCCTTCCTTCTTCACCATCCTCTCCCTTTCCCCTCTCCTTCCCCTCCCCCCCCTCACATGTTTCCCTCCCCCTCCTCCACTCCTCCCTCCCCCCCTCCCCCTCCCCCTCCCCCCCTCCCCCTCCCTCCCTACCTCCCCCCCCCCCCCCCCCTCCTCCCTCTCCCTTCCCCACTCCCCCCCCCACTCCCCCCCCAACTATTTCCCTCCATCCCCTTCCTCCCCCCCCCCTCCCCCACTTCCCCTCCCTCCCTCCTCTCTCCCCCCCCTCCCCTTCTCCCCTCCCCTTCCTCTCACCCCCTCCCCCCTCTTCCTCCCTCCTCCCCCCGCTTCCCCCCCCTCCCCTTCCTCCCCCCCCTCCTTTTCACTTCTCTTTTTTTCCTTCCCTCCTCTCACTTCTCCCTCCCCTTCTCCCCTCCTTTCCCCCCTCCCTCTCCCTCCCTCCCCCATCCCCTCCCCCTCCCCACCCCGTCCCCCTCTCCCTCACCCTCCCCCCTCCTCTCCCTCACATCTCGCTTGCCCCCTCTCCCAGCTTCCCCCCCCTCTCGTTTCCTCCTCCTTCCCTCCTCTTTCCTTCCCCTTCTCTTTCCCCCCCCCCCCCCCCCCCCTCCCCCTCCCTTTCCCCTCCTTCTCCCTCTCCCCCATTCCTTCCCCCTCCCCTCCTTCTCTCTCCCTCCCATTCTCCCTCCCACCCCCTTCCCTCCCTCCTCCACCCCCGCTTTTCCTCCCCCTCCCTCCCTCTCCCCCCCCCCTCCCTCTCCCCCCTCTTCCCTCTCCTTCCCTTTCCTGCTTCTCCCCCTCCCCCTTCTCCTTCCCCCCCTCATCCCCTCATCGACTCACCCCCCTTTCCCCTCCCCTCTCTCTTCCCCCGCTCCTCCTCCTCCCTTTTCTCTCGTCTCTCCTCTCCTCTTTTTTCCCCCTCCCCCTCCCCCCCCTCCCTCTCCCCCCCTTCTTCTCTTCCCCCCCCCCTCTCCCCCCCTCCCTCCCCCATTCCTCTCTTCCCTCCTCCTTTCTTCTCCCCCCCCGCCCTCCTCTTCCCTCCTCCCCCTCCCCTCTTCTCCTTTCTTCTTGCTCCCCTCCCCCTCCTCTTATCTCTCCCCCCCTTTCCTATCCTCTTCCTCCCTCCCTCCCCTCTCCTCCCTCCCCTCTTCCCCTCCCCTCTCTCCCCTTTTCCCTCTGCTCCCCTCTTCTGTTCTTCCCCTTCCCCTCCCCTTCCTCCGCTCCCCCCCCCCCCCTCCCCCTATCCCTTCCCCCCCTTCCTCCCGCCCCCCCCTCCCCCCTCCTCCCTCCTCCCCCCTTCTCTTCCTTCCCCCCTCCTCCCCTCCCCCCTCCTCGTCCACCCCCCCCTCCCTCCCTCCCCTCCCTTCCCCTCCCTCTTCCCCTCTCCCCCCTCCCCCTCTTCCTCCCTCCTTTCGCCCCCATCTCCTCCTCCTCTTGCCTCTCCCCCCCTTCCCCCCTCTCCACCCCTTATCCCTTCCCCCCCCTCTCCCCCCCCCGCCCCCTTCCTCCTCCTCCCCTTCTCCCCCCCCCTCCTCCCCCCCCTCCCTTCTTTCCCCCCCTTTCCCCCCCCCTCCCCCATTTCTTCCCCCTCCTCCCTCCTCCTCTCCTTTTTTCTCTCCACTCTCCCCCCCCCCCCTCTCTCCTTTCCCCCCCTCCTTCTTTTTTCTTCCTATCCCCCTCCTCTTCCCCCCTCCGCTCCCTGCCCCCCCCCTTCCCCCCCCTCATCCCCCTTTTTCCTTGTCCCCCCCCCCCTCCTCCTTTCAAAAAATCCTTCCCCTCCCTCCCTCCCCCCCTCCCATTCCCCCCCCCTCCCCGCGCCCCTTCTCCCCCCACCCTTTCCCGTTCCCCCCCCCCCCCCTAATCCTCTCATTTAAAACTATGATTTTTAAGATGTAAATATTTCCCCCCCCCTCCGTGCCCTCCCCAAGAAAACAGTATTTCCTCCCACTTCAGGATTCCCCCTACCCCCCCTCCCTAACCCCCCTCTCATCCCCCCCCTTTGTAATTTTTACGAAATTTAATAGCCCCCCTTGTGAATTTTTTTTTTTCCCCCCCCCCCTACCAACTCCCCCCCCCCGAAATCAGTTTTATTTTCCTTTCCTCCTTTTTTTAATTTGTTAATTCCCCACTTTGCTCCCCCCCCCCCTTCCCCCCCCCCCATACATTTCCCCCCCCCCCTTCACATTTGTAATTCCCCCCCTCCTTATTGGTTTAACTAATACCCCCCTTATGACATCAAACTCCGCCCATTCTAATGGACCCTCCCCTTGTCCACAAATCTTGATTGTGAACTGTGGTCTTTTTGAGCTGGTCTTTCCCCCCCCCCCCGTCCCCCCTCCCCCTTCTCTCCGGTGATTTATGCAGGAATTTAAAGCTCCGCCCCCTTTAGCCCCTCCTCACTTTGGAGATCCACCCCACCCCTCAACTTCCTCCTCACAACTGATCACCGCCCCAAACTCCCTCCCCTTCCTTCCCCCCCCCCCCCCTCCCTCACCTCCCCAACACTCCCCCCGCCCCCTTCTTTGCTGGTGCGGCTTCCCCTCTTTACTGGGATTTAATATTTACAAGTAATACCCTCCTTCTCCTCCCCTAATCCCAGTCCCCCCCCCTTGTCCTTCTACCCTTTTCCCCCTCTTCCCCCCCCCCTCTCACTCACCTCCCCACCCACCCTTTCTCTCTCTCCCCCTCCTCACCTCACCCTCTCTCTCTCCCCCACACATCACACACCACTCCTCTCTCTCTCTCACACCCACACACCACTCTCTCTCTCTCCTCTCATATCCTCTCTCTCTCTCGCTCTCACTCACCACTCCACACACACACTCTCTCTTCTCTCCCACACACACACACACTCTCTCTCTCTCTCACACACACACACACACTCTCTCTCCTCGCACACTCACACCCACCAACACAGCACACTCTTTTCTCTCCTCTCATCTTTTTCTCTCTCACACACACACTCTCAAACACAGTTTACATACCACATTAAACTTTGTTACATCTCTCCTCTCTCTCTCACACACACACACACTCTCACATCTCTCTCTCTCTCTCTCTCTCTCTCTCTCTCTCTCTCTCTCTCTCTCTCGGAGTTCTCTCTCGGAACGAGTGGGGTGAAGCGTGTGTGAGCGGTAGCCGATTGTGGCTGGTGCGAATGTACGAGCGTTTGCGGAGCGAGTGAGAAGAGTGCGTGGTGAGCGACACCTGAGTGTGTTTTCTAACCTTTTTTGTGTTTGTTTGTTTGTTTGTTTATGTTTTGTGTGTGTTATTTTGTGTATGAGGAGTAGTTTCTTTTAGAGAAAGTTGTGGAAGTCTGCTCCCGGCGTTTTTTTTTGCCGGTGTTCTGAAATATTCGTTGTCTGAGATTTTCGGTGACGCTGGGCGGAGCTTACATGAATATTCATGTGTTTCTGTTTCGCGTTTTAAAGCGACTCGATAATATTAGTACGTTTTCACCGGATCACAAAAACTGTTCAACAAGGTAGGTTAATTACGTTTCAGCTTCTAACGAAGATAAGCAAATGTTGAATATAATTGTTCGTTTGTGCACAAAATGTTATTGTTTGCTGTTTTAAATGTTTACTCAACGATTACAGCCACTGATGCCAGAAGCAGCCTATCGTTAGAATACGCTACAAGTAAATGGGCCATTAGCTGTTAAATATTTTCTCATATTCCTCTGTTTTGCTATTAAAAAGTATGTCATTTGAAGTTGTGTAGCATATGGTGGCACAAACTTGCTCACTGTATTGTAAGACTGTAAGGTGAGAAATGAAGAACGATATAAAGACTCTTATGTAGTAACAACTATTTAACTTTTTTTTTTTTTCTCCTTAAAAAAGGTGTCACATGGAAGTGCATGACAGCCTACAGTTCATGTGGAGAAGCTGTTTGTTTGGAATTAATATATCTGTTACAAATCAGCAGAGTTTGATACTTCTGCCTGTTTTTTTTCCTATAGCTTACAGAAGCTCTTCTAATGGGGAGACTTATATTTTTGTCAAGTTATATATGAGGCCACTATTGCACACATACATGAAGACATGCGTAAACGTTCTCAG
This sequence comes from Cyprinus carpio, assembly GCF_018340385.1. Lineage (NCBI taxonomy): Eukaryota > Metazoa > Chordata > Actinopteri > Cypriniformes > Cyprinidae > Cyprinus > Cyprinus carpio. The sequence continues at coordinate 24,462,726 of NC_056592.1, forward strand.
AATTAACTTTTGCTTTTTTATCTGATGCAGGGGATGGTGGATGTGTACTTTATCAGTGTAATAGTTAAAAAACTTGTATAGCCTACTATTTGATACAAATGTTGTATTATTTAACCAGTTTTAAAGTTTTACTACATTTTGTTCCTGAAATCCACACTTTTGGAATCAAGATAATCAAAGGTAATCAAACCAAGCACAACCTAATAAAACATGTTTCATGGATAAAGAGTTTTGTAAAAAAAAGATCATGTCAAGATATTCCACTAATATTAAAAACATGTGGGTCATTCTTGAAGGCTTATTCTGCAGTGGTATAAACAATATGATCCCATTGATTTGGAAGCATGTTTATTCTCCCAACATTTAGACTGATTTCATTGAGTTTGTTCATGGTGCATAAAATTTCTGTTTGCCATTTCTTGTTCATATAGGAATTTACTTTAATAATGTATTTAATAATTTACTTACAAACAGAAATCATATAACATTTGCTTATGTTGATCAGTAGGCCTATCCCTGAACACATATACAAGTTGTTACATCCTCGTGTAGCTTTCACCTGTTTTTTTTTTCAAAACATGACCATGTATTTTATATTTATACAGGTGTGTAGTAAATGTCATTTATGTAATGCCTTCACCACATCGGTTAATAAATTTTTTAACACCGAATCAGTTGAAGTCTTTATTCAGCAAAAGCAATCTACTTTTATCTTTGAAATGAAAATATACAAATTACTGTATGTTTTGATATAGCCACTTTCTATTAAACTACAAAACATTTTTAATTGTTATAAGTTTGTAGAAATAAGCAAAAAATTCTTTAAAGCACTGCAAGGTTGTGGATTTCAAAACTTGACCAATACACATTTGAGTCAAAATGATTTTCAAGTGCACCACAATGTGTATATGATTAAAAAAACAATAATAAATTGTATAAAGACATTTGTACATTTTTGTTTAACTATATAGTGCATATATAGTGCATTTTATCTACTAAATGTATATTTTTTTTAGACAAATAAATAAATAAATACAGAGATTAAGAATGTTTATATTCCAGTTCATGTGTGCATTAAAAAAAAATTCATCTTTTGCTTTGTAATTAAAACATTTTTTTGAATGATTGAGCAAACGATTAGGAATGACACAGAATAATCATCATACATTTTATTATGGCACAACAGATACATTTTGGAACAGTTATTTAAACGACACATTTTAAGGACTCTTAATATTATAAAAATGCTTAATTGTTGTAGGCTCATTTGGAGCATAGCCTACCTCAGGTAAATCATTACGACAATCACAATCTTTAAATTATTTTGCATATTAACAATAGTAATAAAAACAACAATACACTAAGCATAATGTCATTCTACGCTAAAACATACCTTTTTGAAAATCGTTTATGTTTCAGTGACAACGTACTAATATTTTCAGAGACGCTTTAACGCGAAACAGGAAACTCATGAATATTTATGTAAGCTCCGCCCAGCGTCACCGAAAATCTCAGACACCGAATATTTCAGAACACCGGGAAGTATGGCTGTTTCAGGTGTTGCGAGTAGTGATGGTCTAACTCGGCGTCATGGGATTAAGTTTTTGTGTAAATTCAGTGTGGAGGAATGTGCTTTAGCGGTTGGCAATGTAGTTGGTTGCAATGCTATTGTTTCTGCATCAAAAATGAACAACGCGGTTGTTTTATTTCTAAACACGATCGAAAAAGCTAATGAGCTTGTTCAAACGGGAGTCGTGATTAATGATGCGTTTACGCATGTTCTGCCGCTAAGTAGCCCTTCTAGAAATATTGTTGTGTCGAATGTTCCTCCTTTTGTTTCTGATGCAAGTATTGCTAAAGAATTGTCTTTCTTTGGTAAGATTGTTTCTCCCATTAGGAAAATTGCTCTTAGTTGTAAATCACCCTTGTTGAAACATGTAGTGTCTTTTCGGAGACAGGTCTACATGATTTTGAAAAACAACGCTGATGAGCTGAACCTGTCCTTTAATGTTAAAGTTGAAGACTTTAACTATACAGTTTATGCAACATCCGAGAATATAATGAAATGCTTTGGCTGTGGCAAAATTAACCATCTGATACGTGATTGTCCTGAAAAAATAGATGAAAATGCTACTGTACAGACTAACACTCAGAGTAATCCTTCTGAAGTTGTGTCTGTTACAGAGGATGTTGTGGACCCTGCTGCTGCTGTTGCGTCAGTCTCTGGTGGGTCAGTTGGGAAGAAACCCACTATGGCTGAGGTTACTGCAGATCGTTTCTCTGTTTCCGATCTTATGATTTTTGACACTGTTAATTTGAGCAGTGACATCAATACAGATAAAACGACAACTACTGGTAAACAGGTCAGTGAGGGTGTTGTTGGAGAATTGGAGGTAGAAACAGAGTCAGTTTTCAAAGTTCCAAATAAAAGGGAAAAAAAGTCCAACAGACTAAAGTCTTTAAAAACAAACCAAAAAAGACAAAAATGAGGTTGAAAGTTTAGTCCCAGAGAATGACAGTGATTCTTCAGATTCTAATATTTCTGATTGTTCTTATCTTTCATCGCAAAATGAGAATGAAAATCAGACAACAGTATATAAAGTTGAGGACATTAGCAAATTTTTGAAAGAAACTAAAGGTTTACCTGGGGTTCAGGTTGAAGATTACTTCCCTGATAGATCAACTTTCATTAATGATGCAAAAATTCTAATTAAAGAAGGTGCTTTTGCAGACAAAGAAGTTTTCCGTCTTAGGAAAATTGTGAGTAAACTTAGAAAGCAAAATCTTAATGATGAAAAACAAGATATGGTGTAATTTCCTCTTACTGGTAGAAGTCTTTGCCTTGCTGACTGTCTCTTTTAATTATCTTTGTCTTTTTAAAACATCATTTTTTATGAGAGATTTTAAAATCGGAACTCTCAATTTAAATGGTGCCAGAGATGGTCAGAAGAGAATGTGTTTGTTTGAATTTATTAAACAAAAACATATTGATGTCGCCTTTGTTCAGGAATCACATAGTGACTTGAATAATGAGGTGGACTGGAAAAAAGAATGGGATGGAGAAATTTGTTTGAGTCATATGTCTTCCAATAGTGGAGGAGTAGCTATTCTGTTTTCAAAGAAATCCCTGCCAATTTCCTGTGACATAGAGGAAATAGTTAAAGGCCGCTGTTTAAAAGTTAAAGCAAATTTTGAAAACACTACAATGACTTTTTTAAATATTTATGCCCCCACGAAAGGGGATGAAAGAACTGCTTTTTTTTTGATACAATCAGTGTTGTTATGAAAGACCTAAGCTCAGAAGAATTATTTGTTCTCGGTGGAGATTTTAACTGTACTGAAAATGATAAATTAGACAGAAATCACTTAGAGCCACATATCGCCTCACAAAAAGCGCTTTGTGCAATTGTTGAGAACATTTGATTTATGTGATGTTTGGAGGAATGTGCATCACAAAAACAGGCAATATACTTGGGCACATAGTAGAGATAATATTATTTCTATGGCAAGACTAGATAGGTTTTATGTGTCTAATCATCAAGTAAATCTGGCCAGAGAATGTAAAATAATTCCTGTAGGTTTTTCTGATCACTGTGCTGTTGTTTGTAATATTTTTATTAATTCTGGTTATTTAAAGAGTGCTTACTGGCATTTTAATACATCCCTTTTAAATGATAAAAAGTTTATTGGAATTTTTTATTTGTTTTGGGAAAATTTCAAAAAACAAAAAGAGTTTTTTACATTTCCTTACAACAATGGTGAGATTGTGGCAAGGTTCACATTAAACAATTATGTCAAGAGTACACTTTTAATGCCACTAAAGATACGGCCCAGTCAATGAAGATTTTAGAAAATGAAATTATAGAACTTTTAAATACAACAGCTTCTACAAGTGATGGTGTTTGTTTTGAAAGCAGTAAATCCAAAAAGGAAATGCTTGCAGATTTGTTGGGTATCAAAGCTCAAGGAGCATTAATACGTTCACGTTTTCAAAGCATCTCACAAATGGATGCACCATCTAAATTTTTTTTTCAATTTGGAAAGAAAAAACGGCCAAAGTCGTATCATTCATTCATTACGCTCGGACACAGGGAAGGAGCTTATTGAGCCTAGTGAGATAAGCAAATATGCTGTCGGTTTTTATTCAGACCTATATAAATGTGAATTGTCTCAAAGAGAAGATAATGATTTTACTTTTCTTAATGATCTTCCAAAGATTGATGAAGAGTCTAATAGAATGCTTGAACAAACTTTGTCACAAAATGAGTTATATACCGCTATGATGAGAATGGAAAATGGAAAGACTCCTGGCATTGACGGGATTCCTGTTGATTTTTATAAAATTCTATGGCCAGTGATTGGAGAAGATTTTTTTTTAGTTCTTAATGATAGTTTGAATAGAGGATTGTTACCTTTAAGTTGTAGAAGAGCTGTTATTACCCTTTTGCCCAAGAAGGGAGACCTCCAAAACATAAGCAATTGGAGACCGATATCTCTTTTATGTGCAGACTACAAAATATTATCAAAGGCTCTAGCTACAAGGTTAAGTCAAGTTCTGAGTCAAGTAATACATTCCGATCAGAATTATTGCATACCCAATAGGTCAATCCTCGATAACATCTCATTGGTCAGAGATGTTTTGGAGGTTGCAAGGCTCTTTGGTGTAAATGGCGGTCTAATTTCATTGGACCAAGAAAAAGCCTTTGACCGTGTAGAACATGCATATTTGAGAGAGGCTTTAGAAGCTTTTGGGTTTAGTCAAGTTTTTATAAATATGATTGAGGCCATGTACTGTGACATTGAGAGTGTTCTCAAAGTCAATGGTGGTTTGAGTGCTCCTTTTAGGATTCAGAGGGGAGTGAGACAGGGATGTGCCATGTCAGGCATGTTATATTCCCTGGCTATTGAACCTCTGCTTCATAAATTAAGAAATGAGTTGTGTGGTTTTACTATACCATACTGTAATGTCACATTGCATCTTTCTGCTTATGCAGATGATGTAGTTGTTTTTGTATCTGGTGCTGATGATATTAAAAAAAACTGAAGATTATTGTTAACAGTTTTAAAAAAATTTCTTCTGCAAAAGTTAACTGGGGAAAAAAGTGAGGCCCTTTTAATGGGCGATTGGGATAGTAGTCCTCCCAGTTTGCCTGAAGGTTTAATTTGGAAGAGAGGAGGCGGGTTTAAATATCTTGGCATTTTTTTAGGGAATGATGATTTTGGTACAAAAAATTGGGATTGTATGTTAGAAAAAATTAAAGGACGTTTGCAGAAATGGAATTGGCTACTTCCCAAACTGTCTTATCGAGGTCGTACTCTCATAATTTAACAATTTGGTGGGCTCCTCTTTATGGCATAAACTTGCTTGTGTCGATCCGCCTCTGGGACTGTTACCAAAACTTCAAGCAGAAATGGTCAATTTTTTCTGGGACAAATTTACATTGGACTCCTCAAAGTGTGCTGCTTCCTGCCAAGGGATGAAGGAGGTCAAGGCTTGGTGAATTTGGTCAGCAGAGGAGCGACTTTTAGGCTACAGTTCATTCAGCGACTGCTGATGGGTCCCCAAAATTTTTAGTATGGAGACCATTAGCACAAACCATTTTATCTGGGGTGAACGGAATGGGACTTCATGCTGCACTGTTTCTGATGGACTATACTCTCCTGGATTTGTCTAGACTACCTTCTTTTTATAAAAGTCTTTTTAAAGTGTGGAGACTTTTTAAACATGAATGGACAGAGTCAGCCACATCTCTTTTTTGGTTGCTTGAGGAGCCGGTGGTGTTTGGAAGTCGCCTTGATGTGTCAGGAGTTGACCTTCCAGGACTAAAAAACTTGCTTGTGTCAAAGAAACTTTTGCAATTGAAAGATATTTTTGAAAAAGCCGGACCTGGATTAAAAGATGCAGAAACTGTTGCTATACATCTGGGCATAAGATCAGTGAGAGTTGTTAGTAGTTTTCTGAATAAACTGGATGGGGTTTTAAACTCCAAGGAAAAAGCTCTACTTGAGAGTTACAGTATGGGTGATATTGTCCCCGATGCTAACGACCTCTTCCCAGACATCAGAAGTACACCTGATCTTGAAGAATCCTCACATAATAGTCCTCTGTTGTGTTTGAATACAAATGAAAATGTTGATTTTTTGTACAGTTAAACGAAAGATCTTATACAAATGCATTGTGAAGGTAATAAATAAAACATACATTAAAAGACAGAATTGACACAGTATGGAGAGACAAACTAGGAGTGGTAGAGGAAATAAAACCAGAGTAGAGTGGAGAGTACTCTACAAACCACCATTGACTAAAAGAGCAGGCGATCTCCAGTGGAGAATACTGCATGGTGCAATCGCTGTAAATGCCTTTGTGACGAAACTGAATCCCACTGTAAATGATATTTGTCCTTTCTGTTTAGAGAGAGAGAAACAATATTCCATTGTTTTTTGAATTGTGGCAGACTTTCTCCACTCTTTGATCTTTTAGAATTTTTATTTTCTTTATTAGGGATTTCTTTTACGAAGCAATGTTTTATATTTGGCTTTAAGTATAGTAGACTACAGAAATATAAGTGTCAATTAATGAACTTTATTGTTGGTCAGGCCAAATTAGCAATTTATATTTCCAGAAGAAATGAAATAGAACAGAGAAATGGGCAACATATTGTATCAGTTTTTAAGAATATGTTTAAATCAAGAATTCTCGTTGATTTTAATTATTACAAGATGATGAATGCAATCAATGTTTTTGAGATTGAATGGTTTTGTGATGTTGGTATGTATTCTATACTTAAAAAAAAAAACTAAAACTCTCTCTCTCTCTCTCTCTCTCTCTCTCTCTCTCTCTCTCTCACACACACACACACACACACACACACACACACACACACACACACACACACACACACACACACACACACACACTCTCTCATACATACACACTCACTCTCTCTCTCTCTCTCACACACACACACTCTCACTCTCTCTCTCTCTCACACACACACACACACTCTCTCTCACACACTCTCTCTCTCACACACACACACACACACACTCTCACACTTACTCTCTCTCTCTCTCACACACACACTCACTCTCACTCTCTCTCTCTCACACACACACACACTCTTACTCTCTCTCTCTCACACACACTCACTCACACTTTCTCTCTCTCACACACACACACACACACACACACACACTCACTCAATATAAAAATCTCTCTCTCTCTCTCTCTCTCTCTCTCACACACACACTCAATTCAATTCAATTCAATTCAATTGAGCTTTATTGGCATGACTTGTACAGTATTGCCAAAGCATTGGCCATTACATAGGCAGTGAACAAATAATCAATAAAATCAATCAGTAAACAAATGCATGAATACATTTATAAATCTATAAATAAAAATAACAACTAATAAAATAAAAAATAAAAAACACACTTGTGTGTATTTGTCTCAACATTCAGACTTTAGTTTTGTCCACTGGCTGACTCTCGTAGTTTGTGGCAGGCTGTTACATACTTTGCTGCTGTTGTGATTGAGATAGAGTTTTCTCCCAAAATATGATTTAATTTCTCTGAATTTGGTAATGCCATAAAATGTGGTTCTAGTTGTTGGAATCTGGTGAAATAGTGTGATCTAATGCTGTGATAGTGATCACAGTGTATGAGGAAGTGTTCTTCTGTCTCCAGCTCTCTCTGAGAGCACAGTGAAACACTGTCTCTGCTCTCTCGGCTGCCATCTCTGCCTGTGCCGTCCTCTCTCTACAGCCAGACGGTGATCACTCAGGTCTATATCTGCTTAGGGTCTTTCTCAATTTATGCTCTTTCACACAGCTCAGGTATTCTGCTGGTTTATAATCTCTCTTCAGCTTTAAATAGAGTTCCATCTTCTTCTGTGATTTAGTAGCATCTTTCCAATAGGTGATGTAGTTTTGTTTTTGTAGTTGTATAATTTGGTTTGTCCAGATAGTGCTGTGCTGGTCTGGCTGTAGTTTGAGCATCAGCTGTGAGAGTGCGCTCCGGTGCTGGTAGAGCTGGTAGAACTTCACAGCTCTTTTTTGGATACTGATTAATAAGGGGTATTGTCCTAATTCAGCTCTGCATGAGTTGTTTGGCATTGCTCTGTTTACTTTTAGGATGTTTTTACAATGAGTTGTTTGGCGTTGCTCTGTTTACTTTTAGTATGTTTTAGAGAAATCTTGGGTTTTTAGAGGTCCCCATATCTCGCTGCCATACAGAGCAATTGGTTCAATTATTGCTTTAGGATTTTTTAGCCAGGTTTGAATCGGAATTTCATGTCGAATAGTATTTTTAATCATGTAGAAGACTCTCATTGCTTTTGCCTTCAGTTCATTCACAGCCAGATTGAAGTTTCCTGTTGAACTCAGTTTTAATCCCAGATATGTGTATTCCTGGGTGTGTTGGAGGACTTGGTTTCCTGTTCGAAAGATGTGTTTATTTTCCCTACATCTGGATCTATTTTGAAAAAATCATATTTTAGTTTTTGCGAGGTTAATTTTGAGAGCCCACGTATGATTGAATGTCTCTACAACGTCGAGGAGATGCTGTAGTCCCTCTTTTGTTTTTGACAGAATGACTAAATCATCTGCGAAGAGGAGACATTTAACTTCTGATTCCGTCAGGGTTGGGCCGGGGGCAGTAGAAATATTTAAGGCTTTGGCTAATTCGTTTATATATATGTTAAATAGAGTGGGGCTCAGTGGGCAACCTTGTCTGATCCCTCGTTGTTGGGAGAAAAATTCTGTTCGTTTATTTCCAATTTTTACAGCACATGTATTTTTTTATACATGGTGCTGATTAAATCAAAGGTTTTCCCTCCAATCCCATTTTCCAGTAGTTTTAGGAAGAGTCCTTCATGCCAGATCGAATGGAAAGCCTTCTCAAAGTCAATAAAGCATGCAAAGATTTTGGATTTATTTTGGTATACATGTCTATTAATGATTGTGTGGAGGGTGTGGATGTGGTCCGACGTTATGTGTTTGGGCAGAAATCCAATTTGACTTTTGTCCAGGATTTTGTGGGTTTTTGAGAAGGTTTTGCAATCTTGTATTAATAATCGAAGAGAATATTTTCCCCAGGTTGCTATTGACACATATGCCTCTGTAATTGTTTGGCTCATATTTGTCTCCTTGTTTAAAGATTGGTGTAATTAGGCCTTGGTTCCAGGTGTCGGGGAAATATCCTACTCTCAAAACAAAGTTGAATAATTTGATTATTGCGGTTTTGAATTGGTCATTGGTGTATTTGATCATTTCGTTCAGTATTCCATCAATGCCACATGCCTTGTTGGGTTTTTAAAGCATGTAGTCTATCTGTCAGCTCATTTTACTGTGATTGGGAAATCCAGGGGGTTCTGATTGTCTTTAATGTTTTCTTTTAGGATTTCTAATTTGGTTTTTAATTCATTTCGAGCAGGATTTGTTTCAGTTGTTTTGTACAGATTTTCAAAGGTGTGTCCTCCATATGTTCCCGTTTTGAATGACCAGGTCTTCCTGTTGTGGTCTATAGAGCGTGTTCCAGTTGTTCCAGAAGTTACTGGTATTTATTGACTCCTCCATTGCTTGAAATAATTGTTCTGTGTGTTCTTCCTTTTTTACTCGTAGAGTTTGTTTGTACAGTCGAAGGGCTTCGTGATATTGATGGCGGAGTTCTTCATTGTCAGGATCTCTGTGTTTTTGATTTGAAAGATTTCGTACTGTTGTTCAGAATATTTTTGCACTTATTGTCAAACCACATTTATTTTGTGTTTTTTGGTTTCCTTTTTGAAGCTTTATTTTTCAAATTGCACATGGATGCTGGGTGGTGGAATATGTTGGTAATGTCACTAAGTGCCAGATTTATTCCTAATTTATTTTGTGAATATGTGTTCAATATAAATTTTTCCAATAATAATTTGATCGTTTGACTTTCTATTGCATTTTGATAATTTTCTGTGCTGTTATTGGTCCACTTGTAGGGTGGTTGCAGCTTCAGTAAATGAGAGGGCTGTCTGTGTGATTCATTGCTATGAGTTCGTCTTAAATAGAGTGTAATGTTACAGTGGTCTGACAGAGGTGTTTGAGGACTGACTGTGAATGCTCTGAGATGCACTGGGTCAATGTCTGTGATGAAGTAATCTACAGTACTGTTGCCCAAGAAAGAATTAAAGGTGTAACAACCGAAAGAGTCTCCCCGTATGCGACCGTTCACTATGTACAGGCCCAGTGACCGACAGAGCTCTAGAAGGCTTTTTCCCACTTTTGTTTGTTAATTTGTCATAATTGTTTCTTAGCTGGTATGAGGGCAGAGAGTGGCTGGTGTTTGTGATATATTTGTCTCCCTGTGTGTTGACAAAGTCTGGTTCATTTCCAGTTCTGGCATTTAGATCGCCACACATTAACACATTCCCTTTAGTCTGGAAATGGCTAATCTCGTCCTGCAGGATGGAGACGGTTTCTTCACTGTAATAGGGGGACTCAGCTGGGGGGAGGTTTATAGCACACAAGAACATGGGACGCTCTGTGGAGACAATGTCTTTTTGGATTTTTAACCAAATGTTAAATTTTCCGATTTGTATAGCTGTGATCGAGTCTATGAGGTGTGCTCTATACCATATCAGCATTCCCCCTGACTCTCTGCCCTGAGTCACCCCTCTTAGTTTCGTCGATGGTAGAACTATTTCCCTAAATCCAACTGGACAGCCAGTGGACAAATCTCTAAACATTCCATGTTTCCTGTAGTATTATAATGTCAGAATTCTCAATTTCTTTTTTAAAGTCTGAATGTTGGCTCTTGATACCAAAAACCAGAGGACCTCAGTCCTTGAATATTCCAACATGTGACTTTCAGGGAATATGAGCTCATTAAATGATCACATTTGTTATTTCAAAACAAGACAGACATCAGTATATTGAATTGACAAATCAAGAAGAATATATTAAATATTATGATCCAAGAGAAAAAACAAGTTAAACGTATAAATTAGGTAAAGAAAAATATACAAATATATCATATTAATATTATATATATATACATATATATATATATACATACACATATACATACACACACATATACATATAGCATATATATATATATATATTATTTATATTATGTTTATATATTTTGTTATATAAATAATATGAGGTATATATATATATATATATATATATATATATATATATAAAAAAAAAAAACGCATACATGCATACACATCCATTTTTTTTCCCTTTTTTTTCAAGAATAATAAATAAAAGGTTTCTAAGAGTCTCATTTAAAATAAGTAGAAATAAAACACATTTTCACATACACACACATTTTCGCATATACATTTTATTTTCTTTACTCACTTTTTTTCAATCTCAAAAATCTTTTTTTTTTTTTTTTTTTGTTGTTGTTGTTGTGAGTCACTAAACCCATGAAGTGTGAGCACAGCAGAGTCAGCATGTGCTGGATGTTGGTGAGGTCTCTGCAGGGTGATGTGGCCGGCTGTGGGCTGTGCTGGGGCTGCAGGGGGTCAGTGATCTGCTGGCTGCTTCAGCGTAGCTCCGGGTGCACGGTGGCTGCTGATGTTCATGTGGATGGGAAGGTAAGGGGGCTTCAGGCCTGTTCATGCGGTGTTTTCCAGGGGGGAACACAGAACCTGTTGTGGGCTTCCTCCGGTCAGAGGTGAAGTGGTGGAGGGGGTGGTGTCCCTGCAGTAGCTCTGTGGGGTGTCCATGAGGTCGCTGCGGTGTGCTGGAGCTGCGGTTGAGTGCGATGTCCCCTTCAGGGTTTGGCAAAGATGGGGACTGCCCTTCTGTGGAGGTGGACTTGGTCGTACAGGCTGCTGAGATTCAGTGTGGGGTGCTGAAACCAGGTGTACGTTGGGCTT